>NW_010320107.1:47078-57963 GCF_000700745.2 Antrostomus carolinensis
ATCTGATCTTTGAAATCATTTCAGAAACATGCCTCCACATTGGGCTCTCTTCCTGATTGCAGGAAAAGGAGCCAGCGGCAGAAGGCTGGAGCAGGAAGGACCTCAGATCTCTTGTTTTCCTTACATGTCTCAGTAACAGCTTTATGAAGAATTTGAGCTTTTTTGCAGGACTGAAGGGTGCTGACGGCATCTACTTTAACATGATAAACCTTGCTTGTCATCCCAAATTTACTGGCTATCAGATCAGCTCATCTGTTAGATTGGTATAGTGGCTCCCTGACATCATCAGGAGTGAACATGTTGCATCGATTAAGGCTTTTACAGTCCAGCATGGATTTTGGTAAACTGCATTAACTGAAGAGCTTAATGAGAAAAACAGCCTGCACATGTAGAGCCCTACCTGAGACATATATTTGAAAAGTGCAAGTGTCTGTTACATGGACCTCTAACTGCTTTATCAGATGAGAAACCTGGCAAAGCTTAACAATCTCTTGGCAAGACATGTGAACGTGGTGGCAAGATGTCTGTCTGATCCCCCAAACAGATACCTAGGCTGTGGGAAGGGGTGCTGCCATCCCAGCTAACGAGTTCCCAGCATGCCACCGCAGCTCATCATCCTCACAGAGAGCTTCCTGGGGGGTAATTGGCTTTTTCAGAAGCAGAGTGAATAAGCTGTAGTAGAAGAACAACGACACTCAACTTTCTTGCTCCCTGCAAGTCACTGGAGTTCGATAACTAGATTTCTGTAACTATTTTGAGCTCTATCTTGAGGAAGGGGGCACATGGACACATATACTCTGCAATCTAGAAGAGTTTGTTAATGGATGAATTTTATACAGCATTAGGAGTGACTTTAAGCCATTCCTGTACAGCCTTATTGATGGGTTGTGGTACAAGTGGCTTTGAACCTGGTGTCCCATGACCCATCTAGCATCCACACATGCAGCAGATGCCAGACTGCAGAGTCCACCTGGTTCTGGTCTTCCCTATCAGGCCATCAGCAGCAAAGGCAGCGGAAGAGGGAACATCTGTTTTCTGCCATGGGTATCATCATCACTTTTATCCTGGACCCCTCTTAGGGAGTGGGAGAAGTTAAATGCTACGGGAGGGAAAATGTACCCAAGCCAGGCTAGTGGCAACCTCTTCCCTCATTGGCATAAAGTCACCCTTGTGCCACTCTTGTCATGACTCTTTGGTGGCTATGCCAATGGGGAAGAGCAGCACCAGCCACAGTTTGAGCAAGAGCAGCTGCAGTTGCTGAATTCAGAGCCCAGGGCACAGCCGCAGAGCATCTGAGCAACCCCGAGCATAGCCACCTCATCTGCGGGGCTGGACAGCAGAGAGGCAGGAGGCAGGCTCTGGTGGACAAGCCCAGCTAAGATGGCAGCTCCTAGAGTCACCTCCATCACAGAAGTCCGGGTTTTTAAAGAGGTTTTGGGAAGGGGTGTACAAAAGGGGGAACCTAAGTCCTTAGGCAGCTGTGAATTGCTGTCTTGGGTTTAGGCACCTAAGTGCTTTTTTGGACCTCATCCCAAACACTTCATTGAATGAGTGTTGTGTTAATAACAGCCCAGTCAGAGGATAAGCAGCAACAAAAATGCTCCAAGCTGCTCTTTTAATGTATCCTAGGATGTGAACAAATGATCACTGCAGAAACAGCTGTACTGAGTTATGGTGTCATTGTCTCAAACTGTTTCCTTCATCACTTCTACAAGGAAACACCTCTCAGTAGAGCTTTCCTCACTGGCTTCACCGCAAAACTGTCAACCTAGTGCACTCCAGAGAACTAGCCAGGCTAGTACCACTGACTTGGTGTTGAAATGGATTTGCAGCTCCTGGCATCCATGCCTCTGACCCTTTTAGGGAGGAAGGTGGCTCCTGGCCAGTAGAGAAGGACAGCAACTACAGTAGTATTGTGATTTCTGTAGCCATTGTTTGCTTCTTTCCTTACATATGGAGTGGCCACTTGTAAGGACCTGAGCTATGCACTGAGCTTTGCAACTCACTCTCCAGCTTCCCTTCTGAGATGTGTCAAGTACCTACATGGTGCTGCATCAACTCCAAGGAGAAAGTTAAAATAGAAACAAGTCTTCTCACTTCAGCTCTGCCTTTTGTTGTGCCCTGCAGGCAGTGTGCACCTGTGACCGTGTATCCTCCAAAGTCAGAGTATGCTTGTCTAAAGTGAAAAATGGCACATGCAACTTTGCCTTTTAATTCCCATCATTTCTAGAAGAACCTCTGTTCTCTTTCTATTCAACATGAACTCAGTGGTCATGAGCAGCACCACTGATGAATCTGAAAGCCTTCTAGTAAATCTAGGGGCTGCATAAATTGTACAGAAAGTGGCCTCAGTGGCAAAAATAACCTAGTAAAATGCACACGAATGCCTTCTGATCAATCTGAATGAAACTCTGCCTAATATAAATCTTCTATTATTTTGGTGCTTGGTTCCATTTTCCCTCTGGTCCTGGATAGAAGGAGGGAAATGGGAGAATTGAGCTTGACAAGAAAAGCATTTTGGTAAGAGAGCTTGGATTTCCCTACTTTCCAAACAAGATTTCTTTGTAATGTCAGTATCAAATTATACAAGATAATTAATATGACTTTCAAACCCAAGTACAAGCCCTATGGACCTGCAAACCTTCATGGTACAGGCTGACATTCTGTTGTTGGTGCTGCAATCCTTACAGTTCCTGTAACTTAAAGGATTGAGCAAAACCATGTTTCCATGCTCAGATAAGTTTTTGGCAATAGTATTTTTCCAAAGAAGTGTCTCCTCTCCAGTTCCTCCAAAAGCAATTCCAGTGGAGGGCAGGTAATAAATGAGGATGACAGCAGTATCTGCAGAAGTGAATACACTGCTGTAAAATAATATGAGAGCAAATAAGGGTTAAATTCAAGATTAAAATATATATGCTCAAGGCACATTTATTACTGTGGGTATAAGACACATCCCCACTTGCTCCTCTAAGCCTGTCCACCAGCAGGTGTGAGGGGGAAGGAAAGCAGCTTGGCGAGCGTGACTCTCTGCAACAGGGATGCTCTGCACAGCTATATGTTTTCTTTTTTTGGATTCCTACTTGAAGCAGAGGTGGGTCTGTACCACCCCCACAGATAACAGCACACTCCCTGTGTGACTTCATAGCTTTAAGTCAGGCATTTGGAAACGATTTTTCTATGAAGAATGGATGTGAACCATAATCCTTTGACCCCCTGGCCCGTTCGAGATGGCCGTGACATGTCACTGCTCTCTGATAGCAATTCTCCCCGCTGTCTCTGCCTGCTCCCGTGGTGCTGAGCTGCTCCGGGGCGGGCGCACATCCCTGGCCTCGCTCCAGAGCTCTGGGATCTGTGTAATCTCCAGTGTCAAGATGTGTTTGGATATGGAAAGCCGCAACACTCTGGTGTATATCAGCCAGATAACAGGAGCACCGCCCTGCCTGAGGAGGCACATGCTTCGTGCTAGGTGCTGAGCTGCCGAGGGCACGTCCCTCTGTGGGTTTCTGCCCGCTCTTTAACCCTGGGTGACTTTCACATCTTCAAGGGACTGTTCTTTGGAAGATAAACATAGCTTTTCTGGTTCAAAAATTACAAGCCATTTTCACATTTTTCCTCTTTACCGGAGCAGAACTGTAATTTCAGCTTTTTGGGTGAGGTTTTTTGTGGGAACACACTGACATGAAGGGGTCCTGCAAACTCTTGAACTTTTTGAGTACTCCCATTACAGACAAGCCTTTCTTCATGCTCTGCCCTTGCTACTGTGCTCAACTTCTCTTGTGAAAAAAAGCAAACAACCTACTATAGATAGTTTTATTGCCTTGATCTCATAAAACCAGCTCGGGTAGATCTACAGGAGGGAGGCAGTATTTCAGAAAGGACAGTGCTGCCTTTTGAAACATAAGATTTAAAAATTAATGTTACCACAGCTAAAAGCTGAAATTCCTGAGTTAAACTTAAATAGCTATTACTTAAGTCCTTGTGGAACTAATAGGAACTATGCCACAGAGCACTTATAAAAAGAGCCTTTTTATGGTGTGCTGTGGTTTTGTATTAAAACACAGGGTTTCAGCGATGCTCCCCCCTTCCCAGCATGAACCTGTGCTCCCTGGGGAAGGCTTTGCTGCAGAGCTCAGCGCAAGCAGCACCCACAGCCCTGCTGCTTAAAGCACAGCAAGTGCTGTGGGAAGGACAGTTTCTCAGTTTTGAAGCTGTGTTTATCTCCTGCTGTCTAAGGGCAAGCAGCAGGATGTCATGCCAATAGCTGTCCCAGAGCCTAGAGCCACCAGTCAATGCCCCATCCCACTGCATGCCCCTGCCTGGCTGTGCACAGGACCCTCAGCACCTCCAGGCCTCTCTAAGGAGGTAACCTGCTCCCAGGCAGGTTTCCTTTATTTTCCCAGTAATTACAGTCTGGCCAAAGCTTTTAAGAGTCCTCTCCAGACTCTATTCCTTGATATTTACTGCTGTAACTATAAGTTCTTTTGCCATTGCTATATATATTTTTGTTTGTTCCTTATAAACCTTGGGGCTTCAGTTGTATCTTAAGCAATGATTTTCACAGCCTGGAAATAAATAAGAATCCTTTTATCAGTACTATATTTGCCATCTTCCAGCTAATTGTTTATACATATATGCTCAGGAAAGGGAGGAGACTTCCCCAAACCACCTCTCCTGTTTTTACATTACTTCACGTACCTTTACCACCCTGCCCCTTGTGCATCTCCTCCCCCAGGTACCCCACTATTTCAGAATCTATTCTCCCAGATAAAGAGCCGCCCAGCACACACTATGTGTTTGCAAATTAAGTAATCTAGATTGCTAAGAATGTTTGCAGTTCTTTTGAAGATGAAGTAGCTTTTTTTTTTTTTTTTTTTCCAAAGTAGATTTCCAATTAGTTTCATGAAAAAGGCAAAGAATTTTTAGCTAATGCCTGTGGGCAACCTGAGTTTGCTCTCATCCTTCACTATAACTCCACCAGGTCAGTATCTGCTCTCGCCACAATAAATCTGGAGTCACGGTTGGATGGTGCTGAATTGGAGCTAGAAATTTGGTGAGGACAGGGTAGATCCTACTGCTTGACTAGACCTACTCTGGATATGGGGCACAACCTGATGGGCTGCTGCATGTTGGCTGGGAGCTGCTGAGCACTCACAAGTAACAGTGAAGCAGGCATTTTCCCTGGAGATCATCAACACCTTGTGATAACACATGAGTTCTGACCAGGATCTGCTTTTCTTTTACCTTATTTGAAGTGTGTTTTCCACCAACACTAGTCCACACAGTGATGTTAATGAGAACCACAACTCTTGCTCACCCCTTCTTTTTGATTCGGGAAATCAAGCTAAAGCCTTGCCTGTGCTTGGAAAAAGACCCCTTCCTGGCTGCACACCTCTCAGCCATGACCTTCCTTCCCAGTGTCTGCGAGACTTCACTCCTTAGCGAGTGAAGCTCACCTCACCAGCAGAAATGACAATGTGGCCATCATAGCTTGGACTCCATATGTACTTTTGTGGAGATTGATGGAGCTGAAATAACATCTGTATTGTACTGTTTGTGTACCCTTGTATGTCATGCATCAAATCTGTATTACTTTATTAAGTGAATGCAGGGATTAGCCTTCCCTAGAGTAGCAAGCATTCAGATTTTAAACTTGGAAAAACAGGGCAGATCCAGTACCAATATGCTTTGCTACTGGGTAACTGTTCCCCTTTCACCTTCCCCTACCTTTAGAGATGATCCTCTCCATCCCCAGCCCCAACACCTCACTGGGAGGCCAGCTGGAGCACCTAACACTTCTCAAGAGCTTTTCAGCTGAGAGACTGCAAAAATATTTTGGTCAGGAAACTCTCCTGAAAAATGAGGCCTAACTGTTGTGTTCTTCAGCTGGGCGACAGGGGTAATTACTCTGATAACTTCCCATCTCTCCTGGGTGTTATGATGAGAAACTCATTAGTATTTGCTGAGTATCCTGAGCCAAGTCCTTGAACGAAAAGCTGTAAGGATTATTTTAACAATACTTAACACTTCAAAAAGTGCAAAGCAAACTTCAAAAGTTTTAGGAGCACTACCTAATTTTCCCAAATGCAAAACAGCTAAATTCTAAAGGGTAATTTGTGTGCCACACCTCAGCCTTTTCAGCAATCTTCACAATGTTCAGATGTCTTCACACACATACTATGGGTGTATACTTCTTATACTTCTTCCATGTTAACTATTCTTTTTTTTTTCTTTTTTATCTTTTTTTCCCTATTTTTCCCTCCCTCCAGCACACATTTGTGTGTTATACTTTAGGACTCTGAGGTACATCTAACAGAGATGATAACTGAGTCCTTACGTTAAAGGAGAACATGCTCCATTAGTGCACTGAACCATTACTCCTCCCCAGCAGCCTGTGGCCCAGCACCTTGCACAGACACCAACTGCTGTGCAATAAATTGTCTTTGCAGAATGGTCACCACCCGGCATCTTTAACTATTTCCCTCTATTCAATACAGACTCACACTCATCCCATGTGCTTCTTTGGGATGCTTAGGAAGTGATAAAGTAGTTCAAGAACCACATCCCCAAATACCAGGTCAAAATACAGTTAAAAAAGTACCAAAGAATCAACAAATGAAAACATCCTCTCTCCATGGCAATGCTTAGTGTTTCCCTTGATGTAGCTTTGAAATATCTGAAGCTCCTCTATTTCAGACTAAAAAGAGGTGCCAATTCTATAAACAGGTGATTACTGGCAGGATGGGTAATGTGACATGTTTTCTTGCAAAAGAGTAATAGCTGTTTTGTTTATGACTAGCATATGTTCTAAGAAAGTTTAATGTATCATGGCTGTAACATGCCATATAGGATGGACAAGAGGAAAAAAAAAAAGCATGGGTTTAATAGCACATCTGTGGCTAGTTAGTTATGGTAAACTTCAGGTATGTGGTGATTTCAGCATATGTTACTAAATACATTCCCGGCAACTGGATCTAAGACAAAAACTGTTACAGTCTTTCAGGGAATAATTAATGCACCCAATAACTTCAAACCACACTAAATTATTAAGAAATCTGCTTGATTTCAATGTAAAAACCACTAATGCAGGATCACCTCCAGAAATGAGGCTCCAAGCCTGCAACAAGGGTGGTAGGAATGGCAGGAAAGCTCTGGCCTTTAGCAGCAATGCTGATGATAGGACATAAAACATAAAGAGAGGACTTCCAATCAGGGAGGTTTTGTGGCCAGAGAGAATTATAAAGGCATAAAGCAGCAACAACTTGCACTGAGCAGAGCAGGACTTCCCATTCACTCATCACACAGCAATAGCACGCAGCAGTGCTGCTGCTGAAGAGCTGGCTGGCGTGCAGCATGCCTGTGTGTTTTTCCTTTTCCCTTCCCTGTGCATTAATTCATCTGTATTTCCCCCATCTGGCCTATCTTTCTCGTGTTTGTGTGTTTCTGTTTTTCACGATTTCTGTCCACAACGGTCACTCACTCAGACTTGCAGGCGCTGCTCTTCGTCTCCAGAAGAGCTGAGCCCCGACGTTCCCTGCTTGCCCAGGCACATGGACCTGCTCTACCGTGTCCCATGGGACACTGATCCGAACCTGATTGCTGTGACACAGGGGACGGCTTTTCTGCTTGCTGGGTTGGTGTAGCCCCTCCATGCTCCTGTTCAGACACCTGCCTTTGCCGCACACAGCCACCGCTGGTGTTTGGTTCATGATGTCTGTGCCCTTCTCCTTGCCCCCTGCAAGTCATGCAAAGCAGAGGGGCAATAACAGCTCTCTCCTCCATTGCCCCATTGTGTCCCTTGCCCCGTCACACTGATTTTCACCCATCTCAGGAGTCCTCAGTGGCAAGGCAGAGGTTTTAGCACTCATTTCTCTTTGACAAATCCCATTTGTACACTTCTCTTGAAGCCACATTTAGTTCTTCCAGCCTTTTTGAGGATGAAACTAAACTGAAGAATGTCTGATTGTGATCCCCTTCTCCAGAAAGAGCCAGGAGAGGGACATCTCCCAGGCAGCTGCAGGACTATGGGCTTTGAAGGGGAGTAATGCTCCATCAGTTGTGCATGTTTTCTCTGACCATCAAAAAGCAGAATTGCTTTCCTGCCTCCTCTGCTTTTATTCATCTTTCCCCTTCTCCTGGCAGTCACGGTCTGCATTGCAGTAGCCACCTGAGACCACAACCCCATTGATCTGGCCACTGAGCTAAGGGAAAACCAGAAGCAACATCAGCCAGAAGAGTTTGCTCTCTAACAGGCAGAAGGCAAGATGCAGCAGGAGCAAAGGCAGTCCCTGAGAGCTGCACTGCCACTGAGGAGCACAGCACTCAGACTTCCCAAATCACAGATTAATGGCTTCATGCATTACACCAGCCCTCTGGGCAATCCCGCTTGGACATGACTTGGGGCTGCCAGCCATCATCGGTTGTTAATTGTGAATCCAGCCTGAGAGCTGTCTCAAAAATAATGCCATTTGCTTTCTGGTGTCTGACCATGGAGCTAAGTTCAGCTCAGGTTTTCAGGCTTTTTGCTGTAATAGGAAAGCCAGAAGCACGGGTGGCTGTTTTCTTTTTTTAGGAGGAAAGCTCTATTTCTCAACTCAAGGCCCTTTGATTTCACTCAGGGGAAATCTTCAGTGACTGCAGAACTCCAAACAATTCTGCAGAAGTACTTCCTTCCCAGGGCTGTACATCCTTTTGCAGCCCACTAAGTGTTATCAGAAGAGGTGTAACAAAAAATACACCCAGGTGCAGAGGGGCAGCTCTGAGGTGTGCTGTCCTCTGTGCTTTTATCATACCCTCTGCAGGCTGTGACCTCCTGAAGACAAAAAGCTGTCACTTCCCTTCACCTTGACATTGTTCAGTCAATGATCCAGATTTCCTTCCCTGGAGTGGCAGCTCCAGCATGTTTCCCACCCATCCCCTAAAGCCAGTGCTGTGGCAGCTTTCCCGAAGGAGAGCCGAGAGCTCCAGCAGCGAGGACCTGCTCTGTGCGGTGCATCACAACTACCCAACAGGGAGCAAAAGCTTTTTGTCTCAGGAAGGAGGGATGCAAACAGGACTGTCTCCTACAACCGAGAAGAGCAAACAGCTCAGAGCTGCAGCCACACAGATGAGAAAATCATCCTGGGGTTTTTTTCATACAAGATAGTAGAGACAGGTATTTGAAAAACCCACAACTCACAGTTTGTCTGTCAGAGTCAAGATATTTAAATAATGAACCGTAACTTATGCCAGCATAGCTTCCTTGATGGGAGCCCATGCTACCGTCACACCCACAAGAAGCTGCTTTATGACAAAACTTTCTACTGATTGCCTGTGTCAGCTACAAGGCTTTACCATGGGAAAATACGGGGGTTTCCCAACCAGCAAAGTTGTGGAGAACTCCAGAGGTACCCTGCAGGGACAGTGTACAGTGCCTGGGCGGGGTCCTGCTGGAGGTCCCCTTGCCACTAGTGGCATTGCCCTTGGGCGAGGCTCCATGTGTCAGCAGCTGCAGGCTCAGGGCCTCACTGCTGGAAGACTAAGGGAGATGTCTGTAGAAAAACAGGTCAATGACAATTACTCCCAGTGCCCTACAAAACCAGGGCACCAGGAAACCTGTGCTCAGTTCTGGGCTCTCCTGCAGACTTCTCCTGTGATCTTGGACTCATCGTGTAACTTCACTGCCCTTGTTTTTCCCCTATTAACCAGAGTGAATATTGAATAGGGCTCAATTTATGAACATATGTAAAGCACTTAGATAGATAGCCTAGGGTATAAGTCAATTAAGACATGGCGAGGGGTTGATGAGCCCAAGCAATTGCCGAAGTAAATGATTCACGAACATACTTTTTCATTAAACCAAAACAGATTTGCAAATTATTCACCTGTTTCTAGAGGCTAAATAAATAACGGGGAGGGGAGAGGTGGGGAAGAAGGCGACCAGCAATGCTTCAAAGACATTTGCGGATGTCCCAGTAAAAACCATGGTAAGAAGAAGCACCTCGGGTGCATGGCTGGGTGCTGGCAGGCACAGTGAGCTTTGAAGAGGTCTCCTCTGGTACCCCAGTCTTCCCTACTGTAGATTATTCTTTTGCTGAGAAAGGTGATGTCTTTCTTCCTGGAAGTGTTCAAGGCCAGGTTGGATGAGATTTTGACCGACTGCACCCCGCAGTCGGGCTGCATCAAGAGAAGTGTGGCCAGCAGGTCAAGGGTGGTGATTCTGCCCCTCTGCTCTGCTCTTGTGAGAGCCCACGTGGAGTACTATGTCCAGCTCCGGGACCTCCAACATAAGGACATGGACCTACTGGAGTGAGTCCAGAGGAGGGCCAAAAGGATCATCAGGAGGCTGGAGCACCTCTCATGTAAGGACAGGCTGAGAGAGTTGGGGCTGTTGAGCCTGGAGAAGAAAAGGCTCCAGGGAAACCTTATAGCGGCCTTCCAGTACCTGAAGGGGCTACAGGGAGGCTGGGGAAGGACTCTGTACAAGGGCTGGTAGTGCAGGATGAGGGGAAATGGCTTTAAACTGGAAGAGGGTAAGTTTAGATGAGATATTAGGAAGAAATTCTTCACTGTGAGGGTGCAGAGACACTGGAACAGGTTGCCCAAGGAAGTTGTGGATGCCCCTTCCCTGGAAATGTTCAAGGCCAGGCTGGATGAGGCTTTGAGTTGCCTGGTCTAGTGGAAGGTGTCTCTGCTCATGGCAGGGGGGTTGGAACTAGATGATCTTTAAGGTGATCTTTAAGGTCCCTTCCATTCCAACCCGAGCCTTTCTGTGATTCTATGAGCTGAGCTGTGGGCTGAGCTCATCTGTGAAGAGCTGGGGGCAGGAGGTGCCTGTTCAAGTCTCCGAAGAAAACAACCTGTCCCACGACCTGTCCCACGTAAGAGCGTGTTCCGGGCAGAGCTGCCG
>NW_010320108.1:0-6186 GCF_000700745.2 Antrostomus carolinensis
TCCACAACATTCTGTGATTCTGTGATTCTGTATGCTGGTACTGAATGGCTCAACAGCCAAGCTTGTCCCAACTGATCTCAGTGATTTATGGCAGGAGACAGTGATAAACCATCTGATAAATGGCTCCTTCATTATCATAAGCACATGCGTCCCAGTATACATTATAATTTCATCGGAGGGAAAAAAAAAAAACCCAAACAACAAAAACAAAACAAAAACCCCCAAAACACAAAAGTTATGGGGCTGAATTTCAGTGAATGTTTTATTTAGTCTTAAAGTATTTTTTTTTTCTTCTTTTATTCAGGAAAAGAAAGAAACTTGCAAGAAGTTGCATATTTCTTCAGTATACTTCTTCACTCTCTTTTTGGGGCTGGAGATGTCACTTCAATGAAATTAGACTTCAGTTTGTGGAAAAGGAGAGTTTCATTTTAAGAAGGAGAAAAGGAGTGTTGATATTTTGTGAAAATAATCCAACCAATATTAATTTACAATTATTTTGAATTTTGAAAGTTAACCTAGGGATATGAAAGCAGTGACAAAGCGGAAATATAAGCTGAAATAAAATAAAATCTTTTGACTGGCTTGGATTAAATTCACATGGCATTCTTAACTGCTGGTTTGTGAAAAAGATCCTGGGATTTTGAATTTTTGTGACAACCAATTGAGGTATCTTTTTTCTTTTTCTTTTTCTTTTTCTTTTTCTTTTTCTTTTTCTTTTTCTTTTTCTTTTTCTTTTTCTTTTTCTTTTTCTTTTTCTTTTTCTTTTTCTTCTTCTTTTTCTTCTTCTTTTTCTTCTTCTTCTTCTTCTTCTTCTTCTTCTTCTTCTTCTTCTTTTTTCCCAATACAGAGAATTGTTTTATTGTTCAACACTCTCGATATCATCCCTCTGAAAGGGGATGGACAATCCTATGCAACACAGAGGTATTTTACATTTCAAGCTCCGTTTGTCGGTACTGAGGCAAGGAAGCTTTTCTTGCTGCATACTTCCACTTTCTCCACTGATTTAAGAGTTCTCATTCTGACTGCGTTGTAACGACAAGGAAATGAAATTCTCTGGCTTTCTGCTAAAATAAGATTTACTTGGGGAAACAACTCCGTAAATAATACCTAGTGCCATCTATAGCTCTGCTTGGGAAACACAGACGCAAGGCAAGCCCTGCAAATTAATCTGCTTTTACACCATCAAAGAAACCTTTTGTGCTCACCAAGGTTTTTAAAAAAGTGGCTAGCAGTTTCCAACAGCTATTGTGGGAAAAGATGTTGTCATTATTACCACCATTGCTATTTTTAGAAAGTGTTCAGCACTTTCCCTCTTGTGAATACAGTTTCCAAACAAGGATAAGGAAGAGCTGAGAACTCGTTAGAGAGATTGCCTTTATGGGATCATTTGGGATGTTACGGTTTTGACTTCACTGGCAATAGCGTCACTGTGGTGCCTCACCATAATGCAGTGAGATACAACACAGCACCCTCTAGGACAAACACCTTCAATGTTTTAGCAGCTTCCTACTCAGTAAATTTATTTTTATTTTTTTTTCCTAAAAGTACATTTTGCTTTTATCCTCAGACTACTGGTTCTCAGCCTCTGGTTCCTGGATCTCCACCAGCTTTCAGCCTTCTGTAGAAATCTGCAGAAGGAGTCCACAGAAGTCTGCAGATGGAGTTTGTAGAAGATTACTCTGTGATGTCTTACCAAGATCTCCATGGACATCAAGGAACTGCAAACACAAGAAGTCTGGAAAGTAAGCCCCAAGATTGGGATGGTGGTGGGAGGTCCTTTCTCACTGAAGTGTCCTGGGATATTTAGGTGTTTCACTCATCCCTATGGGCGTGGATGGAGGAAGGATTTTACAGAATTAGGGTCAAGTTTGGGGGGGGCAGAACTTTCACACATATTGGCTTGTCCCTTTCCTCTCCCAGTCCTTGAAAAGGGAAGGTCTCTCTGAAGCTCACTTCTTGGCGAGCTCGGTTGTTGTGTCCCTCCATGGCCAAATCCCCAGAGCCAAAGGGGGATGCACTCAGCATCTTTGTTGGGTGGTGGAGAACCAGGGCAGGAGTTATTGCCTGCAGGCTGGAAAGGAAGGGCTGGTAAGTCCCTCTCCCTCCATAGTCTGGTCAGGAGTGACATGTAAAGCTCCTGTGATCCCCACAAGACTGTGCATGTTGGGGCACCAGGAGAACTTCACCATCATCTCCTCCCCACCCCTTCCCTTCCTAGGCAGGGAGAGGGGAAGAGGAAAGATCAGGATCAGTGCAAAGCTTTGGGGAAGAAGAGAGGAACTGTGAGCATCTAGTCTTGGGGATGGGACTCTCTATCTTTCCTTCCTGCTGCCAGATTCAGCATCACAAAAGCTTTCAGAGAGTGATCCTCTCCCCTAACAACTGAAGAGCTTTGGGATCCTGGTGATGGGTTGGCTTCCTCACAAGTCACTTGTCTGATCTCCAGCCACCATCACTGACCATGGTCATGACCATGCTGATACTTGTTCCTCTCACTAGGACCCCTCTTTTGGGCTCCATGAAGTTGTCCTCTGGCCCTGGTCTGAAAAGCAGGCTCGTTAGGGGAGAGGGCTGGAGTTAGGATTTTCCATGCCGTCACTTAGGAAGCTGGGACTTCTGTCTTACCTCACTTTGCAACTCTATAAAATGACTTTAATGTTAAATTCCTGGTTTAGGAGAAGTCTTTCAGCATGTTGTCCAAGAATGGAGGTCTTTGAGCAAAGGCAGTCCTTGAACACAGACAATTCTTTCAATTGATAAATACAGACCGTTTGAGGAGGAATAGGAGTTTTCTGTCTTGCATTTAGGAGAAGCTGCGATTGCTGGGTTTGACATGTGATGATGTGAGCATTAACACTCCTGAGCAGCACCTGTCAGCAGAAACCACAGCTGGTAACAGGAATTGAAATTAATTAATTAAAAAAAAAAAAGAAAATAAAAATGACAACAACAAAAGTGAGGTAGAAACCACAAGTCAGCAGTCATGTGAGAGAAAGGCACAGGAAAACTTGGCAATGCTGGGTTTATGGTTGGACTAGATGATCATAATGGTCTTTTTCAACCAAACTATTCTATGATTCTATGAAAATCCCTTTCAGGCCCTGTGTCCAGCTGAGTTGTTCCATGTCACCCTTCTGCAGAAAGATGTGGCTAGCTGGAAATTGGAAATTTTCAAGCAGATCTTTAACCAGACACAATACAAGGTGTTATAGATGTAAACACAGTGGTATCTGTTGCTGGAGGCAAAGTAAAATGATTACTTACAAGTTGTCCTGATTTGCAGTTATCCTCTTAAAACAGATCCCCTGGGAAGTCCAGGCATTCCCTTTATTTTTATTTTTTTTTTTTTCCTTGCCATCTTCATTTATACCTCTGATGGCTGGGTCTGCCACTGGCAGGAGAAGACCCTTCCAACAAACTGAGCTCAGTTTCTCTACATTGCAGTTATGCCTCCAGCAGATTTTAGGAGCAGATAGATTATTCCAATGGGACCAGAAGCCTCTCCATTATATGTGAGGTAAGAGGACAGAGTTAGCAAAACTAAATCAGCTCTGAACAACTACCAGCCCAAAATCACTTAATTCCATCAGTGCTTCAAAAGAAGGTGCAAATATTGGGCAGATGGAAGATGATTTGCTCTCTGTTTCATGTCTCACTCATGTCCTTTGTAGTCTGAGACTGAATTAGACCCTTGAATTATGCAGCTTATTCCTTCTCCCAAAACCTCTTTGCAGGTTCCCAGAAATGCTGCATTTAACCATAGATATTTCCCATCCCTTTTAGATCTTCAGCAGTTTTTTCTCTGACAACAAGAGGCATTTTCTGCACCATAAGCATGGTCTAAATTCAAAGTCTGTGTAAGGGTAGAGGGATTTCTTATCTTTATTGAATTTTCTGTTTTCTTTTGTCAGAGAGAAGCAGAGAGTCATGGCTGGATCCAACTCATGCTTTGCCACAAAAAATAGACCATGGGCAAAGGCAACTCTAGTGGAGAAGAACATGATAGCTGTCTCTTGGTTGTGTTTTTTTTTTTTTTTTTTTTTGCACAGAAAAGCCAGTGTTTGTCATAAAACCAACCCAGCACCTCCCCAAGGAGCGTTATGGGTGGGTTGGTCTTATTCACACCACCATGGTGGTCTGGTCTTATTCACACCACCATGGTGGTCTGGGGATGGTGAGTCCCAGAAGCTTTTGTGCCTTGTAACCTATGTTTTTGCTAGTCTTTTCTGCTTCTTTTTCTTCTGGCAATGACACTGGAAGATCCTGTTGGCCCTCATATCTGCCCTGAGTAACTTCAGGAGTCCTTGCACCATATCATGGTGGGACAGGGGTTGCCAGATTGGGCTGAGCTCAGGCCTTTTGGTTATTTCTGCTTAGTTTCAGACTGGGATCCCTGTTTCAGGGCTTTCTGTGTTAAACATTTGTAACTGTACTGCCCCAGAGCTGAACAGCATGGTCCCAACAATCTCCATACATGGCGAGCAGAGAGGACAACCACCAACACAAAGAAGTCTTTCCATGTCAGTGTGTTCCAGTGCTGTTGGCTCAATGACTCCCTTTGGAGGTACCTTTGGGAACTATGGAGACTGGCAAGGAGAAAAATTCCCTTAATGCAACTTCTCCATCCCTTTCCATGTCATGGCTGCTCATCTAGGCCTGCTGTCAAGCATGATAGTCCCCTTTTTGCTTGAGGACCCAAGGTCACCACATGAGTAGACTAGGATTGAAAGCAACCTGCAGACTAGTCCAAACAAGGTAGATTAGAGGTAGACTGATATAAAATAGGCCATTCTCCTCTGGGATCACATGTTTCAGTTGTGTTGGCAGGATGGAGGGAAGAGTATATGTCTTCCCCAAACTCAGACTTTAGGAGAGCTGATGTGCAAAGAGCATCTCTTCCTCTGCAAACTGACTTCTTTGCCACCAAGGGTATCCTGCAGCAGTGAGTTTCACAGATCTCTGTCCACTATGGTAAAGTTATTTCCTCTTAATCACTTCACAGATGTGTAAAACCAAGGAGGCCAAGTGAGTTATCGCATTTAGCGCACACACCAACTTCTCACATGCCTTGTTTACTATTGCAGCTCACCCCTAGTTTTCTCTAGAGAGGACACAGTGAGAAATAAGGAGATCAACCCTCTCTTCTCTATGTTTTTAAGGCATGAGTTATGTTTACATTCTTCTTAAATGAGGGTCTGGGCATTCATGGACCTCTCTACCTAGAACTGCATGCAAATGGATACTAGTGAAATTCTTCATTGCAATGAGCCCAGTTCCCCATTCCTACAAAGATAAGATTTCCATCATATCCCATTGCAGCCATGAAGGTTGGAAATTGGTTTACTTTTCTCTGTGGCACTTTCTGATACATTTTCCTTGTGCTGAGCTTCTTTGCCCTACAACACAGGAAAGATCCTGGCTGCACCTTGCTCTATCTGACCTCCCTAACCCCAGGGCAGGTAGGTGAGTGCTCCTCACTTTCCTCACCATCCCAAAGGCATGGCAGAGCTGCCCCATGGGACTCATAAGGGCAGGACCTGCTCCTTTTGCCAAGAACCCTGTGGTTCCCACCAATGCTCATCTCTCTCCGACTTGCACCTGCAAGGACTGAAGAAAGAGAAGCTGGAGAAAAAAAGAAGCAGAGAAGAAATCCCTGAGAGACTCGAAGGAGTAGGAATTCCTTCTTGAAGGAAAACAAACCAGCCAAACAAACTCCTGAAAGGCTGGAGAGAGAAAGGGAGAGATTTTCATTCGGCACATGCATCAGGCTAATCCAGCATAGCCGCCTGTCGGCTAAAAACCAGCATTTCAGGCCCCAGCTGCCCCTTTGCTCCAGTCCCTGTTTGACTGGAGATGTCACAGATGCCTTTGACCAGCAATGCTGCAGTGCTGGCTGGGGACAAGGAGAGGCTGGTTCACTATGCTCCACCACAGCCAAAGCTTACTGTTCAACTCCCCTAAATAAACAATTTTCTCCCTTTTCCCCTTCCCCCAGAAGTTTTTTTTTGGGGGGGAGTAAAAGAGGTTTAGAGGTGTGGAAATGGGGGTAAAAATGCTGGATGAGGTGAAGAGGAGGGAGTAAAGGGGAAGAAGGCCAAGAGAAGGGGATAGAGGTGATCTGGAGAGTCTCTGGGGGGAGGAATGGGGGTTCTCCTCATCCTCTCTGAGGCAGAGAGACAGAGGGAT
>NW_010320108.1:6221-7884 GCF_000700745.2 Antrostomus carolinensis
GGAGCAGGTCTGGGCCCCTCCACTGATAGGGTGGCAGGAGCCCTGAGTAGGGAGGGGGGTGGTTTTGTCAGGGAAGGAGCTTGGTTTCCTCCTCGTGGAGTAGAAAGAGTTAAAGGCAAGGGGCAGGTCCTGAAGTCTGGCAGGATGCTGAAGTCCCTCTGCTCTCCCCCCTCCCTGCTTTCTCCAGCTTTATGCCTCTCCCCTCCATCCCCTGCCCACACCCCCCTCTCTGCTCAGCAGGTTCCTCATTATCAGGGGACATTCCTCGAGCTGTAAACCTTTACCCCAAAGCTGCTGGGATGCAGCATGTACCTTTTACCCCAACCCATGTCCTCTTCCTCCATCTGCTCAAATCCTTCCTTCCCCCCCCCACCATCCTCCTGCCATCCTGGGGTGTTGCATTGTTGTGATACCCCACACCCAAATATATGTGTGTCAGTTGATGGAGCAGGGAGTTGGGGAGGATGCTAGGAAAGGGGTTAAAAAATAAATAAGAAAGGGTTAATGGCTGTTGCTGTCTCCTCTCTGGGCAAACCTACCCTGGTTCAAAACCATGGACAAGCCAGGGTGGAGGGGGACGATTCGGGGTGCTCTAGCCCCCATCCGCTTGCCAGGCTGAGGAGCAGGGGGACCCTCTGCCCTGGGGCTCCCCACCACCCTGTCCCATCTCCCGTCCCTCTCCCCAGGTTATCAGCTCTGGGTGAAGGAGGATGAGGGGACCCCCAGCAACCCCTTGTCCCTCTCAGGACCCAGGAAGCATGGAACCCTGTCCCTGCGCATCCCTCTGCGAGTGACAGCCACCTCTCCCACACTGAACCCCCGCAGGGATTTTTAATTTTAGGGTTGGGAGGAGGGAGAAGCAAAACCCTTTCCATCCCCATCACCACCACCATCCCAGCTCCCTCTTCACCTCCTGGTTCCCCGCTTAGGGCTAAGCTGTCCCAGGGAAGCTGCGTTGCCCGGTCACCAACGCACTCTGGCTCTCGCTGGCTCCTCTGCTCCATCCATCCATCCATCCATCCATCCATCCATCCATCCATCCTTCCTCTCCTCCTATAGACGAGCAGAGCATGCCCGATGCGATACCGTGGTAGTTCGGGTCCTTGCCTATAGCTGCCTGTTTTACCAAGCTCCGATCTGTGTGTGTGCGTGTGTATGTGTGTGTGTGCATTTTATCCCTCCCTCCTATCCCTCCCTCCCTCCCTCTCTCTCTCTCTCTCTCTCTCTCACTCTAATGTGTGATCTGGAAAGCTTATAAAAGCCTGATGTAATCCTTAATGCAGCCCCTGGCTACAAAGACTGGATCTAGTTTCACAGAGAGAGATTCAGAAGCAGAATTTAAGGAGAAAAAAAAAAAAAAAAGAAAAGAAAAAGGGACAAGAAAAAAAAAAGTGGGGGGAGAAGAGGGAGAAAGAAAAGCAGACGAGTGGATTTTAAACAAACATATCTTTCTGAAGAAGACCATTCTTGCTCTTCGCTGCTGGGAAAGCTACTCTGAACCCTGCTGTATATTTTAATTTTTTTTTAAGGAGAAGATTTGATTGTCTGCTTGGATCTAATGATTTACTGGCTTTTAACTACGTTTTCCCTCTCTCCGGAGGATTCCTCAAAAACCGGCTTAATTATTTTCAGCTTTTCTCTTTCACCTGCCTGTCTGCAGAGA
>NW_010320109.1:0-9951 GCF_000700745.2 Antrostomus carolinensis
GCAAACTTGCTGAGGGTGCACTCAATCCCTCACATTTAATAACTACAATGGATGGCAAAAGCCTAATATTTCCTGACTGAGATATACATTGCATTTTGAGATATCCTGAGCACAAAAAAATGCTGTTCTATCAACAAAGAAGGATAACAATATCACCAAGGAGTGAAGGTGAAGCTGCTGGCCTTGGCCCATTCAACTGGTTTCCAGGTCATGTACAGAGAGAACTGTTAGCAAGTTTAACAATAGCCAAAGAAATCAACATATTCAAGGCTATGAGATTGAATGTCTAGAGACCAGGATAGTGTATGGATCTTAAAACAAGCTTACCCTAGCAGAAACATTTTGAAGTAATTTATCAAAGATGCAGCAATACATTCAGAAACCCACTGGGATAAACAGTGCAATGTAGCAAATGTGGCTGGAGACACCAGAGCCCTCAGTATTTCTTCTGACTCCATTTTGGTCAGTACTTCTTCTCACTCTGCTGTTAGTCTTGTGGGATGATCTGCAGCCAGTCGCTTCTCCTCCATGTTGCTTTCCCTGCTAATATGTGTCCAAAACAGGGAGAAGGTCCTAGGCTGGTTTCCCATGCCACTGGGGACCAGTGCTTTTCTGCTCTGCCCCTCTGCTCACCTGAGAACTAGGTTATGGTGGACATTACCAGAACAGCAGTCAGTCCAGAAATGCAGTTACTTTGTGAAATTTTGAAGCCTTATTCCTCTACTTTTTGCAGCTTTATATTAGTAGAAATTAGACTCCATTCTTCCATCGTAGATAAACAATTCAGTCTTGGGTTCGATCTGCAAATATGAAAATGTGCAGTAAAGAGACATTTATTTGAATTATCTAAGAAGAAGTAAATTTATAAGCCAAGATCAACATTATGTCTGTGAAAGCTTTAATTTTAAAGATATTTTTTCTTGATACATTTTTATTTAATATTAATACCAGATATTAAATCACAGGCCAGCTGTTCAGTTTTTCCCTCTCTGGGACCGTGCCGTAGAGTGAACAGTACACTGGTTCTCTATAGTTTTGGCTGGCACAGAAAATGGGATGCTAGCCACCTCCTACAGTCAATGCTCAAGGGCACTGTGATTGTCAGCCTTTTTATACATAGCAGCTTTATAATAATCATCATTTCAGCAGCAATTGACCTTGTAAATATAAGGTCCTGAGGCAAAGAAATTATTTACAACATAGCTGCTGGAATGGCATTGAAGGTGGAGAGCCCAGCTGAAGTGTAGCAGCATCTAAGACTGATTACAAAAAGGGGTATATTTGTTTCCCAGGCATAAACAAGGAATGCATTATCAGCAAAGTGTGAAGAACACTAAAAAAATGAATGTGTCTCCAAGCTATTTGGTAAAAGGACTCACCCTTTTAGCTCTACTTAATATTGCAAGGAAGGAAATTATTCTGGCTCACACCTCATGAGTGTGCAAGGGTAACAGAAATGGAGCATTTTATTAACATGAGTACTCTATTGTTAAAACCACAAAAATTTCTACATCAAACCAGACCCTACATCTAGTCCAGCATCATGTTCTAGCAACAGGTCATACCTGAAATTTCTGGGAAAATCTACAAGGAAAAATTAAATTATTTTGTTAACTTGGGAAGCTTTCTATGTGAAGTTTGTGGATTCTGCATGGGTGTGAATCAAAACAAAACTTCAGTCAGATCACAAGCTGATCTGTGCTGGCTCTTTGTCTTGTTTTTGCCTTAAATTACGGTTCCTGAAGAGTCCTGTAAGACAGCAAACATCTGTTGGTCATTGCTGCCACAGAAGTATCAATAGCAATCTTCTCCCCCTTGAAAGCTTTGGGCTGCCAAGTGGAGCTGCTGTGGCAATGCATTGTGTGCCCCCTCCCTTCAGCAGGCTTAAATACTAGGTTCCCCCCTGTGGCAGCATGCCACTGCCCAGTCCTTCCTGAACCCTGTGCCCCTTTGCTCCAAGCTGCCAGGCTAGGGCACCTCCAAATCAGGCTGGCCCAAGAGCTTCAGTGACTCTTTGGCAGCTGGTTCAGGTACCTCTGCATCATTTCCAGGGCCAGCAAGCACTGCTAGGTTGAGCATCTGTACCTTCCCCAGATTAGTCATGCAGTGGCCAGAGACATATCAGAGTCTAATCAGTTGATAAAAGGATGAGACCATTGATTTCTGCTATTTCATGCACTTCAAGATGAAAAATGCTTCCAAAACTGGCAATCTGGTGAGGAGGGCAACACTTTGCATCCATCAACACTGGTACATTTCTTGGAAGCAGCTACAGTAGCCGTTCTGCTTTCCTCTCCCCTTGGGTGACTCCATCACTCCTCCCAAGATGGAAACTTTCTTCCCAGTGCTCTCGGGTACAGATTGAGATGCCCTGAAAGGAAATGAGAGTTTCTTTCTTTCTCATTCCTTATTTCATTTTTTTAATTCCTAATGTTTACATCCTGGTGTCTTAACTGTAGGCTTGTTTATTGTTTTGGGAGTTTTCTTAATGTTAGCTTTGATAATAACCATCAATGGGCAATAAACTTTATTGTCTGCTTTTATACTTTATTGCAAAATAATTCTACCTTTTTTTCACTTTCTGCCCTCCGAATTTAAGAGCAAGCTCTCACCTTCTTGATGTCATGCATTATTTTGAAAGCTGTTGTCAACACCTCTTTGTTTTTTTTCCTAAAATAAACTGTCCCAAAAATTTCAATCTGTCTTCATACAAATGTGATTTCTGAATCCATCCATTCCCATCATTAATCTCTGAGCTCCCTCTATTCTCAGTTGGGTTTTTGTTTTTTTTTTTTTTTTTTTTAATAGGACAGCTGAAGAAGAGCACTGTGTTGTGGGTGACAGTGCATTTTGTAATTGAATTGTTACATTTTCAGGCTGATTTTCCCATTCTTGTTGGTTTTAACCTGTCACTTGCTTTGTATTCATTTTCTGACTGCTGCAGCCCTTTGGATGGCAAGATTTTCAATGAACTCCTAGAGTTGTTACAGCTTTAATTTAGACCCTGGGAAGCTGTTTGAATAACTCAGAGTCTTCTACCCAGTGTGCATTATACTGGTCAGCAAATAATAGCAAATAATCTTGTGGCTAGTGAGATGTTCTAGATTATCACTACTGAGTAGCAGCATAGGTGTGAGATAAAGGAATTAAAACACTTGGAATTTCTGCTGCACACCTTAATCTTCTAGAGGAAAAAGTCTGGAATAGCTGCATAATTCCCTGTGGCTGAAAAGCAACACTCACATTGGTGAGATCTGTTTGTTGGAGAAGGGGCATTAGAATGTGAAAACTTGGAGAGAAACACTGGAGCTGAATGGGATTGACATTGTCTTGGAGAAAAGCCATTTTGTCCCAGGAACGATCATCTTTAGTCCTGCCGCAACAGGTTTTGGCTCCCAGGCTCAGTTATAACTCATCAGTGACTAGATGTGAGGCATCTAGACTTGTGAGATGCCATGTCCCACTAGGTGTGAGAAAACTCAAGCAAAATCAGACCTTGAGCTGTATTGTTTATATACTCCCCAAAAATATCTGCGTGTCCACAAGAGAAGTGTGCTTTCTTCTTAAAAAGTGATTAATCCAATAGCACATTGCAAGGGGAATAAAAACAATAAATATTTCTCAAATCACCTAGAAACGTTTTGAATCACACCTAGCCATAATGCCAGGCTATTCATTTCAAACAATATCTGACATCTCATTTAAACAAGCTGTTATGCAAGCAATGATAATCCATTCAAATTTATTGGAGTTTCTGAATTTAGTACCGTGTGTCTGCATTGCCACCTCATATTTTTTTTCAAAAGTAGATTGACAAAAAAATACAGTAAGGAGCACCTTTTTGATTCAGAATACTAATCTAGGTGTCAATCTGTTTGAGAAAATAACTACATTTTGAAGATTTACAAAACTGCTGTCTTTTATTATTTAAAATACAGAAGGCCAGAGTGATATCTAGTGAGATTCAAATTGAAGTAAAAAATGAAGTAATTATGTACAGTGGAAGAACATAAGGATACAGAAAAATTATTAGTGGTCTGTCGTGTATGGACTTTTTTGTTGCTATATTAATTTGATATTGTGCATATCTTCAGTACTGCTATTCTAATAACTCCCTTTTCTTGGCAATGTTCATCTTATAAACCCATGGAAGAGAATTCAGAAGCCTGTGCTCATGCTGTGAGTATTATAAATATCAGCTGCCATAGTGTTTAACTTCAGCTACAGTTTTTTTATATTTCAGCAATCCTAAGGATCATGATGGTGTAGTTTTGATGGGCGTGTGGGTTTCCTTTGCATCAAGCATCTGTATCTACATAGGGGACCTATTGCAGCCCCTGGAAATGGAGGCTAAGTATGATTTGCATGGTAATCCAAATTGAGATTGATGTCAGGTTCCCTGGACAAGTTGCCTGCACAAGTAGGGAAGAAGGGAGAGGGAGAGCAAAGTCAGTGCAGCCACATTTCTGTATTCCATCCAAGGGATAGGGAGTGGGTGAGGGCTTTACCTTGCTTTCTTACCCACCAACAGAGCTGGTGTTTCAGAAACAGCAGATTTTAATCAGAAGTACATATGTCTGCTTCCTCAGCCAAAGGGATCAGGGAACTGGATCACAGTGGCTTCCCAGCCTTGGCTGTGGTACAGCACGATTACACGCTTCTTTCCCCGCATCTCATGACAAAGTCATAGCTAACTCTTAAAAATCTCCTGAGGTTAAGCTGCATCATCACTGTCAGAGCCTTAACTCTGCCATTAAATATCCTCCACTCCAGCCACAGGACAGTTTTAGTTTTGCAGCTGCACTTCCCTGAAAGTGTTCTGATTATATATTGGATTTAGAAAGAATGCGAGAAATACACAAGAGACACATTTCCTCTGATGCTTAAAAACAGGCAGTCAAGTCAGCCACTGCTTTTAAAGTTGCTAGGGTTTTTTTTTGTTGTTGATGGTGGGTTTGGTTTTTGTTTGTTTGTTTGTTTTAAATTGAGTTTTAGTTGAAGATCTAGCAATATTTGGCTAAGTGGAAGGAATATTGCTTCAGCCTTTATCTTCTCATGTTTTATACAAACTCTGCTATAAGCATTCTACATTAAGGGTTAGACTTTGAGGTCCCTTTTGCAGTTAAAATGTACTTCATATTCCACTTACCCATAGCACCTTGCTGAAGCAAGCTGCTATGCAGCTTATGCAGCAGTATGCAGCAGCATCAATATCTATGTCTCCATGTGTCATAAATCAGTTTCAAAATGTAGCCAGTTTTAAAGGACATTTCTTGGCTGTATTGAAACACACATGAGCAACAGGTGCCAGCTCATTATAAGATGCTGAGTCTGAAAAAGTGAATTTTCACACTTAAAATTATGTTGAATTCTGTGCAGTTATAAAAGAAACATGCCTTATGAAATTATCTCTTAAAAGCATCTGTAGCCATTATAACCTCCTATAAATAACTCTTACCAATATCTTAATCTCATCAAAAAGTACAAGAAATATAGGCACAAAGTAATTCCCTAGAGACTGGATGACATTTTTAAGGAGAAGCAGATTAAGGGGTCTCCAAACACCAGAAGCATCTGCACCACCAGAAACCCCCCCCCCCCCCCAAAACCCCCCCAAAAACCACAACCAAAAAAAGCCCACAAAACAAAAAACTATAACTGCCTTTTCACACAGAGGGAGGACATTTCCACCATGACCCCTCACATGTGTCACCCCATTCTAAAGTGAGGAGCACTGCAGCTAATTAGCATCTCTGACATGCTAATTAGCATCTCTGGAAACATGAGAAATATATACTTTTCTTTTAATAATACAATAGCTTCGAAGCTCAAAATAGTATCACAACAGGAAGCACTGCAGAGCAAATGGCAGTGTATATAGAGGAATCAAGAAGAGGAGGGTACTGAAGTTTTATGAAGGCGCCAATAAACACTTAAAATACTGGGCACCATTTTCATCTTCTTGCCAAGGTAAATGAAGTGTAGTGAGCATCCCACCTTCTCTCTACCACTGCACAGCAGAAGCCAGAGGCAATTTCTCTCATTTAGTTCCTCAGTATGCCATTTCTCTGATTCTTTACACCCAGATATGGGGGTGGTGAACTGAAGTGTGAGTCAATATAAGTTATATATGTCAATTGATTTAAAAAAAAAACAACAAACAAAACAAAACAAACAAAAAAAACAACAAAAAGAAAGAGAAATATAAGGTGGAGCCAGTGCTTTCAGGAGGTGATACTCTTTCATCCTAGACTGCTGTGGAAAAGCTCTGTGTTTTCTAAGGTGGAGCAACTGGTTTCATATGCTAGTCAAATTTGCCTAACTGTGCTGCTGGTAGCAAGTGTGGACTTCAGCTCCATTTTCACTCCTTACCTATCACACAACCTCATTCATGGAATTCCACTGAACTTTTTGATGAGAAGAGGGTTACTTCAATGCAGGCAGGGCTGCTGTATTATTTGCTTTGCTGTGTGATACAGTAACTGTGATTGCAGTTACTGTTGTTTTCTTCCTTTGAAAGTTTCCTTTGCCAAACCAGCTGACAAGCCAGGACAGATAATATTCTGTGCATGTGTCTATTTTGGCTGCCAAGTTAGCAGACATGGGAGACTTTTTGCAGAAAGGAGCAGGGTTTGTCACATGCAGACAGATGGTTTCATTACAGACAGTGTAATTTCTGTGAAAGGTGTGGGGACCCTGTGCAAGCAGCCCTGGACATTGGTAACCCCTTTCAAAGGAAATAGGAAACTGTTGCCAACTAGGAGAGGCAGTCTTGTACAACTAGATACACTGCTGTAACGAGTGGGTGGTGGAGCTACTTCTCCTTTTTTTAGCTGAGAAACATGATTTTTATTGTTACTACAGTTGAGCCTGACTAACAGCTTCTGGCATATAATTCAAGAATGGAAGGTCTTACTTCCACAAAAATTTAACCCTTTCTTGATCCAGAAATCTTGCAATAGATACTTACAGGTTTTCAACATACTCAGATTCCAGCTTGAACTTATCCTGTTCCTTTCTCAGTGGGGTTTACTTCCAAAGAGAAAAGAAATGCTGCCCCCTTTACCCATCTCACCTTATATTTTTCTGGTTGTTCTGGCATGCAAAGTATAAGTCAAGGAGCATATTTTTGGCTGTAGATCTCTCCTTGTTCTCATCTTTCATTTGTGCATTAATTCTTGCCATCTTGATTTCCTTGCTTTAAAAGCTTGCCCCTGCTCTGGCAAGACAGGTGAAGCAGCACCAAGACAGGCGAAGTCAGCAGTAGTCTACTGTCTGGGGCAGCAGTGTGCATGTTTCTGCTGACCCTTTTGCCCATGCCAGAGCCTTGGAAAGTTTGTACAAGACCTAAAGACTTAGACCAACCATCTGAGCCTCTTGCATTCAACTTGCTTTACCCCATGCTTCTGTGAGGGCCTTCTCACCTCAGACATTGGCTGTGTGTTTTGGAGCTGGGCTTCCTGTCTTGGTGATGTTTTGAATGATAGCTCCCTCTAACATCTTCAGCAATCTGTTCCCAGTGAATGGGCAAACAGAATGAAGTTTGCTTGCAGTGGGATTTTAAATACCCAGAAAGAGAAGGAGACAGATGGGGGGAAAGAAGATTATTAAAGCATATACCTCTTCCAAAATGCTTTCAAGGAAAGTCAATACTATAAGCTGGAAAGAAAATCCAGAACTAAAATTTAAGACAGAGATAGAAGCCCATAGGTTAAGGTAAGGTGAATGGAGAAGACTTGGTGTCAGCAGTGATCTGGTTGGGGTACATTTTGAGTCATCTTCAAATGAATGTAACTGGCATGAAACAATAGCTTTTCATGGCAAACTATGCTTGCTGAGAAGCAGAAAGCAGTGTCCAGGAAACCTCCATGATGACCGATTTTTGCCTGTTGGTAGACTGAAGGATGAGAGCCCCTACTTGTTAGTGCCCTTGGGCAAAGCCATTTGAGCAGTTCCAGGTCCAGTTTAATCTACTATCCGCCAAATCACTAGGTGGTAGCTGGAGAAGATCTTTTGGGAGGGATGCAAAAATAAGTAGTGCAGATGGTGAAATATGTGAGGAAGGCAACACAGAGGAAATTATATACTACAGACAACATCAGAAGACCTGTTGAAACTCAAAGTTGGGACTTTGAGCTCCACAACACATGTGGCATTAGGACTGGATGAGCCCATATATCTATTTTTAAGAGCAGGTGCTCTATTCCCTTCCTCTTTTTTGTAGGATCAATCCTCTCAATCCATTGGAGTAATGCAGTGTTCCCAGCACCAGCAGTATTTTTGATTGAAGGAACAGTGAATCTAATGAAAGCAAATATCCCAAGGTCATATGACTTGAGGCTGACTGCCTATGGCCTTTCTCTGATCCTTAATAAGGCTGCAGCCTTTTCCTCCTTGGGGAGTATTATTAAGAAATGTCTCCCCTGGTTGGGACCTTCTTTTTACAGAATATATAATATCTGAGGCATAACTTCTTCTGTCAAATTTCAATAAAATAGGTGAATGGGTACAAAAGTTATTGAATCAAGGACAGATAACATACACATAAACATAGAGAGCAAATATAATTACGTAAGCCTCATTTCCTAAGCAAACCAAGCTAAAAAACATTTAATTACTGTAACTTGGCCCAGAGACACATGAAGCAAAAACTGCTGAGGTCCTGATTTTCTGACTGGGGATTTTTTTTTTTTTTAATAGTTGTCAATATGATTTATACAGGTCCTAGAATAGCTGTGAAATGGCAGCCATGCACTTTTCAGGAGAACAATGTTCAAAGTGGTGCTGGGATATGAGGAGTAACAAGAGTGTAGAATAATAGGAAACATGGGAAGAAACTGAAATCTGGCCTCTCACTAAAATTCAAAAAAAGCATTTTTCACAGATAGGATCATGCACAGAGTCTTACTGTTTTATAATGATTTTTTTTCCCCCCTAAATATCAACACAAACCCCATTTTTAAAAAATGGTTTTCGATGAGCTGGATATACAGATTACATTTTCTTTCAGAAACATGGGCACGCATTTTCCAAGAACAAATGATTCTGACAGAACCTGGCAACTGCTTTGTGAAATAGGCATTGTTGCCATTTTAAGTGCCACAGGAAAGGCAATTTCATTATGAATCAGCTGAGGGCCAGAAAGCACCTTTGTCTGGGACAAGGTTGCCAGGTTCCCAGGGCTGCAGCTTTGAGCACCCTTGTAGCAATGACACTTGGGATTTTTTGAGCCATGGCAACTGCCTGATGCCCTGTGAGAGCTGTAGCCTCTGGAGGTTTCAGAGCTATTGGAGGCAGTTGTGTTGTGTGCTGATGCACAATACTGCTGCTTTAAAGCTGTAGTGGAAAATGAAACAGCACAAAACTATGTACAGCTGGTACATAGACTTATTTCAGATAGTACCTTTTTCTGAAACAAGGTACTGAAGAACTTGGTCTTAATACCTCACAGTTAAATACAGGCAGAGCTATCTATGAATCTAAGAGCTGAGGAATACTGCACCACAGGGAAAACTCGAATGCCTGAGAGAAATACAGCCAATATCTTTGTTTTAACAGACAAAAATATTAGTGAGTTGCATTCTTCAGCCTTACCTCCACCATAGCTCTTCAATTTTAGAGCAATAACTGATTATCGGAGGAGATTTAGATCATCATTAGTGTCTGGGACCAGAAAGAAACCACCAGAAGACTGAGAATTTACCCTATTGTGTACTGTAAGATACTGAGATTTACAGTCACTATGAGTATTTGGGTAGAACAATAAAAGAGCAGAACTCCTCAGAAGCTTCAGAAAGAATGTTTGAGCTGAGCTGAAGTAAAGCTAGCAAAATCAAAAGGGTAATGGTTTTAAACTAAAAGAGGGTAGATTTAAACTAGATGTGAGGAAGACATTTTTTACAGTGGGGGTGGTGAAACATTGAAACAGGTTTCCCAGAGAGGTGGTAGAAG
>NW_010320110.1:0-203 GCF_000700745.2 Antrostomus carolinensis
GCTGTGCATGGTTGTGTGTGGTTGTGCAGGGCTGTACGTGGTTATACACGGTTGTGTGCAGTTGTACGCGGTTCTACATGGTTATACACAGCTGTGCACAGTTGTGCATGCTTGTGTGCAGTTGTGCACATCTGTGCATGCCTGTGTATGGTTGTGTGTGGCTGGGCCAGGGTGTGGGGGGGGGTGGGCGGGGGCTTTGACGG
>NW_010320110.1:644-878 GCF_000700745.2 Antrostomus carolinensis
TTGTGTGCCGTGGTACACGGTTCTATATAGTTGTGCATCGCTCTGCACAGTTGTGCACGCCTGTGCGTGGCTGTGCACAGTTGTGCGCACAGTTGTGCGCAGCTGTACGTGGTTCTGTGTGGCAGTGCATGGCTGTGTGCAGTTGTGCAGGGCTGTGCACACTCGCTCACACGAGTTGTGCACGGTTGTGCATGGTTGTGCACGGTTGTGCGCTGTGTGTGCCGCGGGGGCGGG
>NW_010320111.1:0-5743 GCF_000700745.2 Antrostomus carolinensis
ACCCCCAGGTCCCTCTCTACTGAGCAGCTCTTCGGACACTCCTCCCCAAGCCTGGCTTTGTCACACTCTGGCTTTGGTTGCCACACAGTCACCAGAGCTGCCTTGGACCTCTAGATAGCTGGGATGTCCTTCTGTTCTGCATTCATCTGCTGCCACCTTAGTCCCCTGAAGAGCTTTCTAAAGCTACTCCCAGTAAACATATCCTTGGATAATCACAGAGCATCAAGAAAGCTCAGAGCAGAGACACAAGGTATTACCAAAGCCACCTTTGCACCCTAGGGACTATCACTCTGCAGTCTCACACAGCATACCCAAACTTCAGCATTTCCACAGCCAGTACTTCCTCACTCAGCATTCCAAACGCTGGGCTCTCTTTGGCTGAGAGAAATGGAGGCGGGAAGAACTGGGTGAAAGGAAGGGAGGAACATTGAAGAGCAGAAGGGGCAGTGGTAATTGACTTTGCGCTCGTGTTTCTGGCATTTTTTGGAAGGCAAACAGTGTGAACAAGTTTAATGAGGTTAAGAGTGTCTTCACCTGTGGAAGGAAGACTATTAGGAATGTCAGTAAGTATAGAGCTGACTTGTCACAGTCAACACATTACAAGATTCTGCAGAATTCAGGACCAATTACAAGTCAGGAAATGCTGCACATTTAGCTATTTATCTGCAAAGCACAAATATATACAACCAGATTTTTGGTATTAAAGTAACTTTTACAGACTGCTATTTTAAAGATTTACAAAGAGTCAAAGCTAACGCTAAAAACATTCACTTCAGATACACGTAAACTTCACAGTCATTAAAAGAAATTGCAAGACCTCAACAGTTTTCCAGGGAAAAGTGAATACCTGTAGTGTTCTTTTGCATCATCTAGAGCAAGTTGTTTGAATTCTTCATACATTTTCTTGTTAAAGTGATCTCTCAGAAAAAAGGACCAGAAACGAAAAAGTGTTCATTTCTTGGGACTGGCCAATTCCCAACCGTTTCCTCTCTGGAAGAAAAAAAGAAAGGAAGGAAAAAAACCAAAACAAACCACCCTGAGTTTTAATTTTTCAGCAGATTATTTTCAAGTGCTTTTCTATTAGTAATACACACACAAGTAACTTGAGTTTAAATTTGAGGGTAATGTTTTTGTCAGGGAATGTAAAGTTAAATGGAAAGCAGAGTTTATCAAATAGAAGAATCAAGTAAGTTTTGCTTTTCTTTCCCAAGAAAAATCAAGGACAAGGAACAATGTAGAGAAAACTGGTATCAAACACCTGGTAACTTCTACCTAAAATTTTAGGAAGCATGTGTAGCAGCTTACCCATTAGACACCTTCGACGATACTTGTGGTACACCTGCTGAGTAAAGCCATTTTCCTTTAACAGTTCATGAGAAGGATGCTGAAATTTTGGAAGAGAATTTGGGGTACACCCGTAAGTTCCTGCTAGTGGAGCTCCTTCTGAAGGTGAAGCATTGGAACTGCTGAATAAAAAAACCAAACAAACATTTCTGTCCTATAAATACTGCTTTTCTAATCCATTTTCAGCCATTCTGATCTACTGTCAGACTAATACAGCCACCTGATGTCCGCTACAATGCAAGCCTGGGGTCCCAGTCAGCTGCTTTCAGGTGCACCTCAAGAAAATCAGATTCTGTGCTGTTATGTCAGAGAACAGGCAGTTTTGGATGACAATAATTAAACATTACTGTAATGCCTGATTTTAAATGACCACTTAAAGGTAAAAAATTCACTGAACATCAGTACTTCAAGTAATATTACTGATACTAAATCATGGATCAACAAACAACATCATGAACATGATCTAGCCAGCTTACTTCCATATAACCTTGTATTCTACATTTTGTCTTTCTTCATCACACTCTTATTGCTTCCACTGGATTTATAAATCTTCTTTTAATCACAGCTTATTTCTCCATTAGCAGTGAGAACTAATGACACTGCAAACAAATTACCTCACAGAGGAACTTCTTGGCCTGTGGTCTCTGGAATCCATCACCCAACCAACGTGGCTTTCTAAGGGAGGATTTGTACTGTGTCGTGTTTTTCTTTTTCTTGGAGTCTGAGAAAGTAAATGAAGTATTTATCTCCCTAATTTGAATTCACTCTTTCTCTCCCTCTTAAAACAGAGTTCTGAAAATTTTATATTCTATCTAACATGTTATAAAGTCATAACACTCCAGTTTCATAACCTAAAGATTAGTCTTATGTAACAAATTAAAAATCTTTAGACATTACACTTTTTCAGCAAGGATTTAAGAAATGTTACAGAAAAAACTCAGAAACCATTTTGTAGAAATAAAAATATTTACCAAATGAATATGGTAAATATTTTAAAGATAAACAATAAAAAACTACAAGCATTTCATTTTTTGCCTTTTCATTCTTGTTAAATCATATGCACAGACATGAGTTCTATAGGCTTTTTCTGGTTTAAAAAAAAAATGTCACCTTTCCATTTACCTTTACATCAATGGATTGTGGTTCTTTAACAACAGGGTAGAACCTGGGTGTTTTGTTGGGATCCTGTAGCCTTGGGGTGCGAGGTGTTCGCGGGGTGAAGCCAGGGGGAACACAGGGGGAATCTGGAACTGCTGTTGGCAGCGATCGAGCTATTGCTGCTGTTGGAGGTACTTCAGTACTTAACGAATTACAAGCTAGCTCCTCTGCTAAATCTGTAGGCAGGAAGGAGAAAACATTTATTTTCAAGAGAAACTTAGGATTTCAAAGCATAAGTTCCCCCTGGTATCTAGTACCTTAAAGGCACATTCCATTTCAGGTGAACTATCCCCAAAAGATAATCAAATTAACAAAAGCACTTGGCATAGAAGCAGTACAAACTGCTCAAAACTATGAAATAATGTTTCAAGCAAGTCTTTGCTAGAAAATTTAAACCCACTTCGCAGAATCACACACTACTTTCTTACCTGCTTGTTCTTGTGTATCTACACTAGCAAAGTAAAGGAAAATAAACACTAGTGAAAGTGTAACCACAGTCTTGTTTTTTGGTGAGGTGGTTTTCTTCAACTACTTTCAAAGATGCTATTAGCATGTATCCTAGTAAATGTTAATAATACTACGGTATCAGAAATACCTCAAAAGATAAGATTTGGACATTGTGACTGCTCAGTAAGGTTATGATGTGAGAAGAATATTCTTCTGATCTCACTTCATTCTATCCCTGTTTCCCATAAAAACACCGGTTTCTAGAAAATGTTTCACAACATTACTAGCTATTACTTTACACATTGTAAATGCCAAGTTACACAAAAAGCACCTGGTATTTGTATATGGTGACAACAAAATAGAAAACTACCTTTTGATGCTCATTTATATCCTGAAAACTACGAGTACCAGCTTCTTCTAATTTGATGGAAACCACACCACTGAGGAACAGCTGACAATTTGAAAAATTAGCAAAGAAAAAGAGCCTCATACTGCTGACTGAACCAAAATTAAAATATTACAGAGGGAGAAAGAGTTAAAAAACCTACACAATTGTTCTTTATTACAGAGATTCTAAAAACAAATATGTATTACTTACCCTTCTGTAACCCTGGAGGTCCTGGAGGAACTTCCTGGGTCAGATCAGCAATTGGTTCTGGTGCAAGATTATCAAATTCTTCCTTACTAATGAGATTCAGCTTCTTAAAGTTTTCGATCTCTTGCTGAATTAGAGAAAGCAAATTGTAAAGGCAAAGCATGATAATGGGTATCATCCTGAGAAACAGGTGGATTTCATAAGAGAAAAGCAGCAAGCCCAAACTGGCACGCAGCTACCCATACACAGCCAGCACAGATTTGTTTTAAGGAAGATGGAAGTTGTCTCTAGCACACATTGTAGAAAAGTTGCTGTGAACATTATATAACCTAACGCAGCTCACACTGTGCTACCTAAAAGAAACAGTTATGCCAACAAATGGGCAAAGGGAGGTTGGTAAGGCCATCTAAGTGTGAATTTCCACAGACAAATAAGAAATAGAAATTACTGAGATCCTTCTCCTTGCCAAGCCCAAAACCATCCTCCTTCTGCAGTAAGCGTGCCAAGGAAGGTCCAAGCAATTTAGGGGAGCAGAAGAGGCCCTGCTCCCTTCCTCAGGCTACATCCAAAGAAGAGCCAGTACTTGTAAATAAAGTGTCCAGGTTTTGTTTGGTGGGGGTTTTTTGGGGGTGGGGTTTGTTTGTTTTTTTGATTGGTAGCTTAAAATGCAAAAGGATGGGAATTTCCAAGATGTGTGGCAGCATATCTCATTGCTCATACCCCTGCTGAGCTGAAGGTGGGGTGGGACATAGGTGTGTGTGCATGCTGTGTGTGAAAAATCATGTTTAAATCATTGTCAAGAATATAACAACAACAAAAAACCAAAACATTTTATCTTGCTGTGTGCTGTTTCTCACTCTTGTCTTCCAGTCTGCTGGTTTTCTTGTTCCATTGCCTTTGTAATAAAAACTCCATATTCTGAATTCTGCCTTTTTTTTCTTGCTCTTTTTCTCAATATTCATTTCTATCTTTGTCAGCTCCTTTTTGTACCCACATGCTCCCTTTGTCCTTTAAGCTACTTCCCCCCTTTCCCCTCACCCCACAACCCACCTTTGTCCTTATGTAGGGATAAAACTCCTTCCCCTCACCACTCAGCGTTCAGATAACTTTGTATTTCTGTTCACATAATATCCGCTCGCAATACAGTGAGACATCGCCTGCAGACATGTCACACACTGGGCTCTCTCACACAAAAGAAAAGGTTTCTTAATAAACCAAAAGCACCAAGTGACAGGACTGCAGCGCTGTCAGATGAAGTGCTGAAGTTTAACTCATCTGTAGTTTTATAGATGTTCAGTACATTTCAAAAATAATAATTAAAAAGAAAATCACAAAGCTGATAATCTCCTTACAAAGTTCTGAAAGCCTCAAAGGCAGGGTCTATGTACAGGCTAGGAAATAAAAGGGTTTCTAAACTAAAATAAGGTGTGCAATCCAAAATTTCATTTCCTCACAGAATTATCATTCTAACAAGCTAGAAGGTAAACAGAACCTCAGTATAAAACTACCTTAAAATGACTATATTGCCTTCCTCTCTTATGTCGTCTCAGAAATGTGTCCACTTCCCCTATGGCAGGGGTTTGCAAATGTTATGAAACAAACTATTCATAGAACAAAAAACCAACACACACGCACAAAAAACCCCCAAACAAACAAAAAACCCCAACAAAAAGCCACTAGAAAAGTTGAACCATCTCCAAAATGTTAAAAATAATTCTAAAAAATATTAATTCAATGTTTCTGGTCAAATCTATGACATGAAAAACTTGCTGGTTTTGCTTTCAACTGTTTACAGTATCATCAAAATAAAGGGAATTCAACAGACCTGTAAATTCAAGTACTGTCACTTATCTTACAAAAAAGTACAGCATTTTACAGTTATGTAGCAGATGGCTGAAATGAATTTTGGAACTGTTTGGACAGGCATGGATTTCAGGTCAAAAATGAAGAGAGTTACCTTCATCATAGTGTCATTTTCACTCTGCTCCATCCACAAATCCTGTTCATAATAGTATAAGCCATCATTAATAACTTTAGCAAGTTCTGATGTAATTTTTGCACGGCATACATGGTTGCCAGTACGAACTCCACTAAGATGTTTTCTCATATATGGTGGTGTCTGTGTGACAATCAAAATCTTGTTTACATCCTGATCATCAATTTCATAATCGGAATCGCTGTCTGACCAATCAGTAAATT
>NW_010320111.1:5773-27721 GCF_000700745.2 Antrostomus carolinensis
AAACAAAAAATCAAGTTCTTCTTGTTCTTGTTCCTCTGGAGGTGGGGGTGGCTGTTGTTGATCTGATGTTTGATCAGGTATAGGAACACTTTCCTATGTTGGAAAAGGTGATGCATTTTATATTTGAAGTGGATAGTGGTTATCCAAATGGGAGACAAATAGAACATGATAGAACATTTTCAATAAATGAATGTACAAGAATTAGAAACAATACAGCCACTTTCAGACGTTTATTAAGTAAATCACTGTTCTAAATAATTCTGCCATAAGCTTTTAGAACAATTTGCAATGCACATTACAACACATTGTTCAATAATCAACAGGCACAACTGTCCCTGAGCAGAAAAAACTAACAGTATTTCCTTTTCATTTTAGTGAGCTTTGGATCAGGACTTTAAATGCACTGAGTTATTCTAGATCTGGTAGAGTGAGAAGCACGCACACTAACTGTATTGCATTATCAAGCATCACATACATTAGGACGTCAAAATCTTGTTCTACAGTATAATCTGAAAGTTGCCAGATTTTGCGTTTGTTTACTTAAACATAACTTAAAGGTTTTTGATTTTACCTTTAGTTTGACCATGGATGCACGATGCCTCTTCTTCACTTCTACCCAAGGTTCAGAGTCCAAATCAGGCAAACTTGTAGACAATTCTTTAGACATCGTCTGAAAATTACTCGTTTCAGTCGTTTCCTTTGGACTCAGCAGGCTTCCCATTCTTGGAGAACTTGGCGCAGACTCTAGCAGTGGAAAACAGTACTTCAGTTCCTGTTGTAGGTTGGTTTGGTTTTGTTTTGCTTGAGATTATTATTATTATGGTGGAGGTTTGTGGTTTTGGTTTGTTTATTTTGCTTTGGTTTTTTTAATTGTTTCATCAGTCTTTCTTTTAACCACAGCTACCATTTTTCTACTTCTGTGGTTAAATATAACATTGATCAGCAGAATTTCTCTTCATTTTTAGGAGACAGACTTTCACTGTTCACTCAACATTTTAGGAAGAGATCAATTCTAGCAACTTATTTATAGAGAAAGTTTCGAACAATCTGAGAGAAATTATGCGTTATTCAGAAAACAAGAGCAGCAGCATCAGGGACATGTTTTCTCCACACCACCATCTAGCTCTGTGGATGGGCACCTAACTCAGTCTTCATTCTCCTCATGTAATTGCAGCCAACATTTTAGTAAAAGATTTCCTTGTTAAGGGTTGTCAGCGACCAAAGTCATCTCCCTATTAATAACCTGAATGAGATCCCCATACAAAACCAGGATGCACCAAATAATCTTGAGTTATATTTCATCTGCTACCAAAATGAAGCAGATTTTATGACTAATTTAAGATTACTATTACTACTTCTAGCACTACTACTAAAGGACTGTAGTCCATCATGTCCATTCTGGAGAACAGTCACGGCTGTAATGCATATGAGACATTTTTATCTACTTCACATCAGCTGTGCCAGCCACGTGACTTGGCAACAGCGAGGCTGACAGGCATGTCAGCTGAATAAACTGTTACCAAATGTACAATTATGAAATTAGTAGCAAGAGGCAAACTTCCTAAGCTAGATAGACAGTCCTAAACTTATGTTTCTATAAAATAAATCCTTTACCAGGATGTGAGCCAAAAATTTGGCCTGGTATGAATTCTGGACAATTGATGAGCTGAGAAAAGTCAGTCGGTGGCAGACTGCACGGAGGAGGACCTGGAATTGGCCACTTTTCTGGATCAACCCTTTTTCTTATCCTCTGATCCACAGTTTCAACTTCTGTACTGTCCTTGAGGGCCTGTGTGACAAGCACATCATAACTTTAAAAACTAAATATCCAGCACCACCCAAAAAAGAAAAAAAAAACCCAAACTTTGCTATTTATAGCCTCTTTATAAAATCCTTGTCATTGCTAACAGAATGACAGCAATTAACTGTCTTAACTTCATAGTACTGACTTTAAATGGCAGCACAAAATTAACCAAGCAACTTTCTACGTATGTCCTTCTGAATTATTTTACCTCCAAAATGAGTTCAGCATTTGTAGTCAGAGCTTGCATCCGACGGAAGCTAGCAATCAATGAAACAGGTAGAAATCCTTGTTGGTCCATCTTTCTCCTCAGAAAGAAGTCTCTTTCCAAATTTTCTGTGCTGAAATAGTACTCACTGCAGAAAGAAATATACATATATGAGCCTATTATAGGTTAAAGAAAATTTTAAAATAGCAACTTAGAGATTCCTTGTTAAAATCTTCCATTAAAAACAAAGCATACTTTTGTCATCAACAAAACTGTTCTTTCAACAGGTGTATCATTACAAGCAAGACTTACAGAACAGCACGCGTGCTCGACATGTTAAGAAAGACCTATGATCCAGTACATCACATAGGGTTATAAATCAAAGCCTTGTTATATTTGCACATATCAACTGCACCAGGAAAAACTATGCTCAATTTTTCTTTCATCCATCCCCTCCCTTATTACTTACATGAATAGAAGGAAAAAAACATTTTCTTAGCCTCCATATAGATGAAGGACAACTACTGCTTACAGTCAGGGCATAAGTTATTTCACACACAGCAGTATCAGTGCACCTTCATCCTGAACTGTATCTTTTCTTTTGCCAGTTTCCAGTACATTAGAAGGTTTAAGTATCCTATCTGAGTGTTGAGGCACATAAATGTACTCTGAATCATTACTTCAAGCATGCTTGTGGGAAGATGAGAAAACAAAAATTGTCATGTTGTATATGTCATGAAACTGTACCAAAAGGCACAACAGCTCATGGAGAAAGGTAAAGTCTAAAAGAAGAGGTGATGTTCAGTGGATAAAGAGATGAGGGACAAGGACCATTTCAGGAATTTGACAACACCACAGAACAACATTAACGAGGGACAAAGAAATAGCAGAAAGACAAATCATCTTTAAACAATGAAGCTGCTCTATGAAATGATCAGGGTGTCAAGATGTTAGTTAGGAGAAAAAGTAAGGAATTCAAATCATGATCTGTCACACAAAGCAAGGACATGAGAAAATAGCCTATGAAAAAGAATGGAAAAAACTCAATTTAATCATAACAAGTAAAACCTAGGCTTTTCACAGAGTTTACATGTCATACCATGATTTTGCATATTACACCCAAGGAATACTACTCCTCATCAGGTTCAGGAAAATGGAAGCAGTGAAATAAAATATTTAATGGAGAGCAATTAAAATTCTATGAAACAAACACAGAGGTAGTGCAAAAATAAGAGAGCGTTAAAATGCTGAGGGGAAAAAAAAAAAAAACACATGCAAATGTAAATAAAGTTAATTCTAATTTCAACAAAGTATAAAATGCTAAGTGTCTCCACTGAAGTTGGGATCAAGGCGAAAGTTACCAAGAGGAGAGAACTTTGATGCCATCATTGACCCAAGGAGAAGCTTGATACCATTTCTTTAATTTTTGGTAGCTAAAGAAATTTGAAGCCAAAGCTCTCTACATGAAACACTTAACTCCAAGACAGAATGAATATAAAGTCTCAAAGTTGGACAATAAGACACATGACAAATGAAAACACAGTCATTAAATCAGAGCAAACAGAGAAGAGGATAAGGCTTTTGGAGACTTAAGCTCTTAATCAGAGCTGAGTAAGCTGATCAATGAAGCAACTGTGCACAAAAAGAAGGTTTATTTCAAGAATATCCTATTTACTGTTCTGAACTGCTAGATTTCTTTTCCCCTCCCAATCTAGAAGATAAGTAAGCACAAAGCCATATACCAACATTTTATTAATGTTACCTTTACAGTCATACAGTAAAGGTAAAATCTTGTAACGATTCACCTAGTTAAAAATTCCACAAGCAGAAGTGGACAATGACTGAACTTGACTCAAACTGCCTCACTTGATGTCCATCACTCTAGAAAAAGGAATGTGAAAGACCATTAATGATAAATTAAGACAATGCACAAGCTTGCTCCAAGTAGAGGGACAAACCTGAACACACACACACACCCTCTCCAGCTTTTCTTTTCTTTTTCATTTGCCTCAGAGTCCCTTTGTGTATCCTTGAATTGATGCAGACTTGGATGCATGTCTGAACTTTTATTTATTTCTTTATTTTTTTAAAAAAGATACTTTGTTTAAATAGCGTTCTACTGCATGTTGCAGACTGAAGAGTTGCTAGCACTGAAACTTTCCAGGCTGACAACTTCAGCCTATAATTACAAGTGTTAAAGATATTTTTGTACATAATACAAATACTACTCTCTTGTACATCAAGTTGGTCCTTGGGACAAGCATAAACTGCTTGATAGCAGTGTTATTTCTTACTACAATTACACATCAACTCGGTTGGACACAGTCTCTAAGATTTTTCCCTATTAAAAAGCAGGTAAGCTGTTTTATAATTAATCAATTCACTAGGATTCAAACCAATCTCACTTCTCCAATATAGCCTGAATTATCTTGGACTCCATAAGGAACCTGTGCAGAATCACAGAATGGTGGAGATTGGAAGGGACCTCTGGAGATCATCCAGTCCAACCCCCCTGCCAAAGCAGGGTCACCTACAGCAGGTCGCACAGGATCATGTGCAGGCAGGTTTTGAATCTCTCCAGAGAAGGAGACTCCACAACCTCTCTGGGCAGCCTGTCCCAGTGCTCTGGCACCCTCACAGTAAAGATTTTTTTCTTCATCTTCAGATGGAACTTCCTGAGCTTCATTTTGTGCCTGTCGCCCCTTGTCCTGTTGCTGGGCACCACTGAAAAGAGTCTGGCCCCATCCTCTCAACACCACCCTTTAGGTATTGATAAGCTCCCCTCAGTCTGCTCTTCTCCAGGCTAAACAGACCCAGGTCTCTCAGCCTTTCCTCATCAGAGAGATGCTCCAGTCCCCTCATCATCTTCATAGCCCTACACTGGACTCTCTCCAGTAGATCCTGGTCTTTCTTGAACTGGGGAGCCCAGACCTGGACACAGGACTCCAGATGTCACTTCACCAGGACACAGTAGAGAGGAAGGAGAACTCCCCTCGACCTGCTGACCACATTTAATGCACCCCAAGATACCACTGGCCTTCTTGGCCACAAGGGCACATTGCTGGCTCATAGTTAACCTGCTGTCCACCAACACTCCCAGGTCCTTCTCAGCAGAGCTGCTTTCCAGCAGGCCAATCCCCAACCTGTACTGGTGCCTGGGGTTATCCCTCCCCAGGTGCAGGACTCTACACTTGCCTTTGTTGAACTCTGAGACCTAACAGTTCAGTGTATTCTGTATATACTTCCTTCTTTGGTACAGTCATTTTAATATATATAACTAAATTATGAAAGGCAGACAAAACCATCCCTATTTAGAAGCTAATAATAGGTGATTGATTAATCAAGTCTGTTTCCTATCACTTTTAATGTGATAAAAGAAGTGAATAGATTAAAAAAACACCTTTTTTTTTTTTAGGACCATAAAATTACTGTTGTTATGTTCTAAACCTGCTCAATATTCTCCCTCTCTCTCATGGAAAGCAAACTCCACAATCAAACTGCCTTAGGAATTCATATCAGACAAGCAACCAAAGGCTCTGCTTAGCCAGCCATGCCAAGTCTTTTATTAACACCTGCCAACCTCTTGTTGCTAAAATAAAATACAAATATAACCAGAAGTCAGATGTGACCAATGCTGTAACTGACATTTTTCTCAGCAGAGGGGGACATCATCATGTCCTACCTTAGAAGGTCTGGATTCTACACTGCATGCCCAGAAATCTGGCCAACAGTGGAGTGTCTGTGCTCCTCCCTCACTTGTCTGAGGACAGTGCAGGCCGATTATCCTGACATGGGGGTACATGTCCACTGTCAGGTCTCATAGGGGCCTGGCAGCAAGAGTAACAAAAAAGACTGCAATAGAAGTTTTGAAGTTGATGGCCACATGCCAGATACTTTCTGCCCTTAAAGAGGCTTTTTTCTTCCTTTTTGCGTCAACTGTAACAAAAGAAGCAAGAATAAAATAAGCAAGTTGCTTTATGGAATACAAGGGCAATCAAAAACCACCACAAAGGCATCGCAGAGAAATGCCGTTGCAAGTACAGAAGATGAAATATCTGCCAGTGGTGGAACTGTCTCTTTAAAATGAACTAGTGGTTTCCAGGCCCTTTTTGACTTGTCTCCTGGTGATAATCAGTCTTCCAGATGGTTTCTCATTGCCTAATGGTGTACATGAGAAAGTAAACATTTCAGATTATTGAAAATCAAGTATCATTGCAAAACTACTCTCTTTCAGTTAAATGCTTCAGGTGAAACACCCTGAAAACATAAAACTAACAAGACTTCTCAAAGTGAAATTGAGAGCAAATAAGGGAAACGTCTACCTACATCACCCAAGAAGAGCTTTATAGGCAAACAGACCAACAGTACTCAAAAGCACAAGCTCAGCGACATCCATATCTCAATTACACGACAACACAAAAAGAGGGCTGTGTACCATAAATAAAGCAGGTATACGAGTTAGAGCCAGACTACAGCACAAGATGCAGAACAGCTGCCTTAAAATTCCTCCCCATCACTCAAGTTTTTCCACCCTTCTAGTGAATAAATTCAAACCAGCACTGGTAATGGTCAAAGCAAAAAGTTAAATTGAAATGCCTTAATCTCCGCCTTTATATGGATAATAAGGATTAAACCGTTTGAAATGAGTTATTTTCTCTCAACTAGATCTCTCAAATTATTTGTCCGTTAAACAATCTACTCACATTTGATGTTTGATATATTCTTTGAGAAGTGCTTCATCCACAGAATACATCTGCACTCCTGTTCCACCATCATAGTAATACATCACGCTAGCATTAAGCTCAGGTTGAAATATTTCATCAGTTCCTTCGCCATACAGTTCTTGATAACCAACTGAATATTCAAAGTTCACTTCAAAATAAAGGAGAATATAAAAGAAAGATGATGAAAAATATTAAGTCCAGCACACAAATATTTTAAGGCATGATACATACTGCTATTCTACTGTTGATTTTCAGCAGCTGATTTTAACAAGACTCGAGCTACTTAATTATCCTAAGTTACAAGATAGGGTTTTTGGGACAAACTTTGCACACTTCATGTGCAAACAATAACATTATAAACACAGTTTTGAAACTTTCACTAAGCTTGTACTTCTGTGCATACTTCTCAGGTTTCCTCTGCTTCGTCCTCTTCCTCTGCCTCTACCTCTTCCTCTGCCTCTGGAGAATCCTCGAACACTGCCACCCTCGCTTCTCACGCTGCACACTTCATCATGATCATCTCTCTTTTCTTTATCACGACGCCAATCTTTAAGAGAGGAAAAAAAAAAAAAAAGGCATAACATTTGCAATCATTATTAAATATCACAGTGTTAAAAAGTCCCTTGTAACACAAAGTTCTCAGCTTGTGCCCAGGCAATCTACTGACTCAGTCATGCTGGCTGAAGCAGGTCAGATCTGAAGCTGCAGGGGTGAAGGGGCAAGGTTTGCCCAGCCACACCTGAGAGTGTGTCGAGCAGAAGCTGTTTGCAATAAAGAGAAGTAAACGGGCTTGACTGGCAGTCAGTCTCAAATGCTCCTGAAGCAACTGGACTCTCTGGTGCCAGCTCAGGGATCACAACACCTATGATCAGCTTGGGACAGGAAGGAATGATCACACAATTCTCCTTCCAGGTGTGATAATACAGCCTCCTCCTGTGGACAAGTCCCAGTACCTAGAGGGAGCTAGAAAGAGCTGCTAGCTCTTGATGGTTCTGCTTGGCATGGGATTTCCACAGCTATGGCCCTCTGGAGCCTCCCTTTTGATCCCAGAAGCAGCAGTCTATTGATCCCCTGACTCTGCCCATTTAACAGCAATCGTTTACTCTTTGCTGGTCGTGCCCTAAACTGAGTTTTGAAGTTAAGGACTCCTTTTTGATAACACATGCAAATCTAAGATGACCATGTAAGAATAGTTTTCATATAAATACATGGTCTGCACATAGCAAAAGGGAGCAAGAGAAAAAGGAAATAAAAAAAGGAAAATAAAAAAGGAAATAAAAAAGAAATACATGGTCTGCATATAGCAAAAGGGAGCAGAAGAAAAACGGAAAGCAAAGCACATCCAAACCAGACCCCAGGGACCTTGGCTCCAACTCATCACAAACCTTAAGGACAGGTGTCATTCTCGCTTTACTCATGAGATAAAATTAAGCCCTCTCTCACACCATTTCTTTCTCTTTACCTAACACTCTCAGAGACTTCCATCTTCAATCAGTCACCCTTGCTTAAAGTTTATTTAAGTTGTAATTGGAGAGTCTTCCAGAAGGCCAGGGGACCTCTTTGTCAGTGGAATGCCTGGGGATACAGCCCCTACTTGATCAAATTGAGAGTTGCTAAATTTAACAAAGGACTGACTAAAGATATGATTCTTTGTACATATTACAAAGCTTGTTGTTTTACTGGCAACTGTTTTTAATGAACTCTACAACAAAATACGCATGCTCATACATTCAAGTTCCTGTACTTTATTTTCCATCAAATAAGACTCTGAATTTAGGAATATCACTATCTATGTGTGTGTGTCTCACTGGGAATTTGGACCTTAGCCTTCACACTTGCTACCCTTAACCTTAGAGGTCCCAAATGTATAGGCATAATTTGAACTATTTCCACATATCAGTTTCATTTTTGCACTCTGAGAGTACCTGTGGCTCAGACATGTGCAAAAGTCCTACATATAACACATTCTATGAGCTAGTGGTGTATTTAAGCCTGAAATAAGCTTTTTCTTTAAACAGACAATGTTTCTGGAGAGCAAGAGATGCTTTATGTTCTCTTACACTGAAACTGGTCTTGAATCCCTACAGTCTTAAGGTAGAGTTCATGCTACAAGTTTCTGGTCATTTGACCATCCTGAGGAATAACTGGCTGAAGAAAGTGATACAGTAGTAAAAATCTTCCCCCTGCCCATCCCTCAAACATCGAGATCAAACCCTTACATCCATGTTCCTAAAATGACTTCATCAACAAATTCCATCTCAGCAGCATCCAGCACCTAATATAACGAGCAAACATTTACATTGTCAATGTATATTGTGATTTTAAAACTTAAAACACAAATACCCTCAGCCTAAGACTTCTGCCATCTGACAAACTGTATTCAGAAAGCTTGAGGATCAGAAGCAGTACCAGCTCTGCTGCTTTTCTTCCTTTGTTGTGCTAGTACAACTTTTTGCATGGCCATGCTGAGAAACAGGTCGGGGAACTGAGGGAATTGGTCCAACTTAAAGGAAAAAAATAACATCAGCAGAATTGCCAAAGCAGAGTTCAAAGTGTAGGTCCACAAGCAATTGCTCTGGTAGCAACAAGCTGCTGGAATAGCAGTAGAGTAGGACAGAGCAGCCACCTTATGAGACTATTTACAAACTTTTTGCATTGTAAAGCTGTGGCCCAAGACTCTGTAGGGAGCCACAGAGAGAAAAATACATGCTGCTCTGATCCAGAGCACCTGTAAAGACAGACTGTTTCCAAACTCAGTTACTCAGAGTCAGTGGTTGAGACATTATAACTCTGGTCAATCTGTGAAGAGGTTAAAAAAAAAAAAAAAAAAAATCTGACAGTAAGCTTTTAAACAATTTTTTCCAATTTAAAATCTATTAAACTACAGCACAATTTATTTCTTTTTTGCTGCTTACTGGCAGATATTCCTATTACCAATCTAATGCCTATTCACGAGGTATTACATGAATAGAAAGACTATGAGATTGAAAACTACTTACTTCTTGTCTCATTCCGTCTGTTGTTATGAGGTATCGACTTGTTTGTTTCCAGCAGAAATCTCGAGCTAGTTCGAGAGCCTGGTCTTTCCTGACTGTCTGACCTTACATCATCCAAGTGAAGTGGCACCCATTTCTGCTTGTTACCTTGAAAAGTTAATATTATTACTTTTAATTATAGTACTATTGGAGATTTCAGCTCTTTAAAAGGTTCTATAGAATTCATCTTGTAGAACTAATAACAGCTAATTTCAAAGTTTAAAAAACTGAGAGAAGCTTAACATTGAAATTTTAAGGTATGATGAATGACTAAACAGTAATAAATGCAATAAATAGGAATTTCTTAAACTGAAAGAGGGTAGGTTTAGAGTAGACATTAGGAAGAAGTTCTTCACTGTGAGGGTGGTCAGACACTGGAACAGGTTGCCCAAGGAAGCTGTAGATGCCCCCTCCCTGGAAGTGTTTAAGGCCAGGTTGGATGAGGCTTTGAGCAACCTGGTCTAGTGGAAGGTGTCCCTGCTGCTGGCAGGGGGGTTGGAACTGGATGATCTTTAAGGTCCCTTCCAACCCAAACCATTCTATGATTTAATGGATTTTTAGATGTAAGCTCCATTACCAAGAATTTATAGCTACATAAGTGTTAAATATAGATAGTAAATTCATTACTATATAATTTCAAAACTTGCATATGAAACTTAAAAGTAAATAAAGTAACATACCAGGTTAACCATTATTAAAATTTCAATTACAAACCACAAAAAAAAAAAATCTCTCTCAGAATTTAGCTGTGGTACTGTATTTTTACCTTGAGATATTCAAAGTTCACTCATGCGCATCAAAAATTGTTAGCAAAGTTGTATTCTGTTGTAGGTTGGCCTAATACCCACTAACCATTTATTTAATTATCATATTTGCTGTTCTCTACTTGATTGGTATTGTGGGCTTCATACCTTTGTAGGCAAAAAAATATAAGAAAACACATAAAATGCGTTATCCACACTGAGTAGGGGGGAAATAGGTTGTAACTGTGGAATGCTTTGCTTTAGATTTCCACTTCAACTGAAAAAATTAAAAGCAATAAAGGATTTCTTTTAAAATATATACATAGGAAGATTAACTAATTAACAAAGGTCTTAAGGATCTGAATACCAGCAGGGAAGCAAGAAAAAAAGGCAGTTGACAGCAGCAGTATCTTAAAACTCTCTCAGCCATTTCCCCAGCCTACTCCAGTCTACTGACCACATGATATTCAAGTTTGCTTCCTCTTTTTAATGTAATAGATTGGATCAAAATGAAATTAATAACCTGGTTTAGTTTTCAAGTGATCACTTCAAGGTGTAAGCTAATGGTAAAACATGAAAATTAAAGTGTTAGTATATATAGTAACACACACACACATATGTATAAAAAAAAAATTAACATAGTTGTATCTATTTAAGGAAATAAAGATATGAGAGACAGCAATGGTTTGTACAGCCACACTAAAATTTTCCAGAAATTGTCATAGTTCCATGGACCATCAGTAGGAGATGAGCTGCTTTTTCCCCCAGAATTCCTATTTTACTAAACAGAACATTTCAAAACCTGAGAAAGGAAGCCTGTTTTAAGCTTCCTAGCAGAAAGCAATATATCCTGTTATCACCTCGAAAATGCAAAACAAAATGTTTCATCAAGTCATTCAACTGGAATTCATGTAACTGTACCAATGGTGACTTATTGCATTACACATATTGCCCAGACTGACCTTTTTTCCTTTGGTTATTAGTTTGAGCTTCATCTTCGCTAATATTGTCTCCTGGACCATCTGGCTTTGCCTCTGGGTTATCCTTGATTCCATTATTGCTTTTTTGATCAGATTTCTCCTCCTTTTCTCTTCTATTTGTTGGCTTCTTACTGTGACTTACAGTCTTACACTGCAAGAGATATTGATAATCGTTTCTGACAGCACAGCTGCTGATAGCAAAAGGTATAAATTTCCTTTACCTATTAAAATTCCTTTATTATTACCTGTTCTCAACTTCTTCAACAGGGTGAGTTTTAAGAACTCTGTTGTTTTGTAAAGTCTCATTTTAAATAGTTTTATTTTCTGCTAACTTGGCAAGACTATAAAAAGAAAGTTTTTGTTTATTTTTTAACTGAAGATGTGGAATTGCAGAGCGCATATCAACAATGCTTCAAAACTTCAGAACTGAAATTTATTTCATAGGAAAGAAAGAAATATTACTCACCATTACCTACTGTTCAGACTGATTATCTTTAAAAAGCTGTGCTTACAGAATACTGAATGGTAAATGAGAAATTCCCATGATGCTGTAAAATCTCAACAGCATGCCAAATGTTCATGCAAACTATAAGGAGCCACAAGTCTTAACTCTGACAATTCTGTTCCACTAAATCAGAACATGAACCAAAGTCCAGAGGATGTGGAGGTGTATGATTACAGATTTATTTTTTCCCACATTAGAATATGGCATTTACTGGGAACTGTGTGCCTTTGAGTAGTGCCAGCATCCTGCAGATCATCACTTCTTGGAAATCCCACAGAAGAACAGGTTTCAAAGAAGGCAAAATGAACAGCATTTTAGCAAAGAGTGGAAAGTTTCATTTTTCCCCAGTATCAATACAGGCTGGGGGATGAAGGGATTGAGAGCAGACCTGCAGAGAAGGACTTGGGGGTACTGCATATGAGAAGCTGAACATGAGCCGGCAAAGTGCATGTGTAGCCCAGAGGCCAATAACCGTGTCCTGGGCTGCACCCAGAGCAGCGTGGGCAGCAGGTCGAGGGAGGGGATTCTGCCCCTCTGCTCTGCTCTGGTGAGACCCCACCTGCAGTGCTGCCTCCAGCTCTGGAGCCCTCAGTACAAGAAAGACATGGACCTGTTGGAGTGCGTCCAGAAGAGGCCACGAAAATGATCAGAGGGATGGAACAGCTCTGCTGTGAGGACAGGCTGAGAGAGTTGGGGCTGTTCAGCCTGGAGAGGAGAAGGCTCCAGGGAGCCTTTCAATACTTAAAGGGGGCCTATAAGAAAGACAGAGACAGCAGGACTTGTAGTGATAGGACAAGGGGTGATGGTTTTAAGCTAAAAGAGGGGAGATTCAGACTAGATGTAAGGAAGAAATTTTTTACACTGAGGGTGGTGAAACCCCGGCCCAGGTTGCCCAGGGAGATGCTAGAAGTCCCATCCCTGGAAACATTCAAGGTCAGGTTGGACGGGGCTCTGAGCAACCTGATCTGGTTGAAAATGTCCTTGCTCACTGCAGAGGGGTTGGACTAGGGGACCTTTACAGGTCCCTTCCAACCCAAATCATTCTGTGACCAGATATAATATCTACCAGCAAAATTAAGCTTCGTAGACATTTCTGCCAAGCAGAAATAACACTCTTACATTGTGGAGATAGCTTTGAACCTGCTGGAGTACATAGAGCAGGTACTGCAGTACTGTGCCATCATTAATTTGAACACAGCGCCTTCCCTCAGACAAATCAATTTAAACTAAACATTGTTTGGTTTAACAGACACTATATGAATTTGTGTACTAAAATTCTCACATAATTCAATCAGCAAAAGGAAAACATCTGTACAATCTAAACCACTTGGTAAATAAAAAAATATTTAAGAAAATACTCTTAAAGCAGACTATCTCAGACAAAAACCATAAAATGTAACTATTCTTATAAAACACTACATATGTATCTCTCAGCCACTCTGATTAGTACTATACAGACATCATTCATCATATCAAAATTTGACATAATATACAAGCAGATGCTAAAGACCTGCAGTACTAAGGAGAATGCAAAAGATACAGGTGCGTGTTTTCTTAAGTCACTAAAATCAGTATTTCCAAAAAAAGAAAAAAAGAGATGCTAGAATAAGTATATTCTACACTTAGTCACAAATTAACATTAGCAGTTATAAATGTTATTAAAGGATATAAAATTTAATCCTTTCAATGCAATTCAGTCTCTGCGATCTAAAGCTCAGCAGACTCTCTCCTTTTTTTGAGCATCATAACATGATAGAAAATATTATTTTTGGACACAGTTACAGAGTTTCTCTGCACTGTATCTCACGTGTTACAACAGTAGTCTCTGAAAAGCTACAAACAAGAAGTATTACATAGTGGAACTGACCACATCATCTTCCAAAGCAGCATTTTTGAGTTGTTAGACTGTAACAAACTAAGAGACCGTGCATGGGACTTGTAAAAAGCACAAGTGAAATTATTTCTAATCCCATGATTTACTAAGGAAGGAGTTTAAGGCACAGCTGAGAGTTATACACCTCTAATACCACCTGATAAATTAGTAGCTTTAGGATGCAAGTCATGCATCCTTCATGGTATTGTTAAATATATCACCACTGCCTCCTTCTGAAGTGGTAATCACAACATCTCAGCTACTGACAGGAATATTGATGATGGAGAATTATGCCTAGTTAGACAGCTGAAAAGGTTTTGTTGCTGACATAAACAACCAAGTTATGACAATCAGATGGGGGAGAAGGGTGAGTGTTAGAAACTGAGCCCACGGGACAAGTGATCCATGACAGACTACCGTAACACACAGTTTTTTGTCTTCATTTGGACACTTTCAATTGTACAATGCACATTGTTGAACTCAAATCTTCTGGTTTCCCTCACCAAGAAAACAGTAAGAGCATCACAGGGATGCTGCAGAATTAAAGCAAAGAGGGAAATGGCACCTCATAGCTTGCAATAACCTGTGCTCTGTTCTTGTTTTAAAAAGCATAAAAGGGGTGTAAGATATAAGATGCACTTATCACTTGAGATGAAGTGAAAGGAAGATAATTTGATGGAGGAGATGTTAACTAAAGATCCAGCAAGGGGAAAATATATCAGAGGAACAGGGCAAGGATAACTAATTTGTTAACCTGCACAAAGCATGCAGAGCCACAAGGGAGGGCAGCATGGTCACAACCCCAAAGTCCTTCTCATCTGTGCTCAAACTTCCCAGCGAGCAGGAAAGGGAATGACAAGTTTTAAAATGGTGGAGTCAATATGGCACATTTTTACCTGTATGTCCATGGCACATCACTAACAATAAGTGTATGTGTGTGCATCTGTGAAGGGTTCACAGACTCCAGTACCGGTGCCACAGACCAGCAACCTGAATGATTAACAACACTTCTGCTGAAACCCTACAACACCCAAAGTGCATTCTGGGGGGAAGTGTATGAAGCAGAGAAGTCAATATGTTGTGGTTTGTTTGGGGTTTTTTTTAAATAATACTCAAGATAACAAAGGATACTTACTTCATTGTTTGCTATTTCACTTGGTGTTGGCCAGTTTGTGATATCACCAAAATCACTAGCCTGCAAAGATGACAAACAGTTTATAGCACTTCCTAGATTTAGTCCTTCTGAATAATACATGGAAGTTGTTAGTCATGACTCAGATGGCCAAACTACCCCGTTGAGCTGAATTGTTACAAGTAGCAATTTTTTAAACTGAGAAATACAACAGAAAACAAACACACAACTTCTGAAAACAGCATATGATCAATTGTAGATCAACTATTCATTGCAGTTACATCCAAATCAAGGTCCACTACATCTTGGCTTTTAATTAATATAACTGTCTAAAGAATGCCTTCATGAAGAATAAAACAGATGGCAAAGAAAGCAGAATTTCCTACAGTCTATTATAAAAAAAAAAAAGAGGACTTTTGAGCAAACATAAAACAATTGTCAGATTAAATGTTGTCTTACATATAGCTTCCTATATGATTTAAAGGTATCTATGGCTTAAAAGTCTTTTAGCTTCTGGAAGATGTTTGAGCACAGGTATTATTCAATCTAAAAAGGGATGGGTGTACAAAATTTCAGAAACTTAAATTTTCCATAAAAGGACTCCATGTCTGCTGTTGTTAAAATGATAATTTTATAACAGCACATAAAGCACACACATCACAAAATATACAAAAAGGATTTCCCAAACCAATGTAGCATCACTTGTGCTCAAGTGATGTTGTTTCTTTGCAGCCCCTTCACATTTTTATATAATCCCATTGCTTTTTTAAACAAAAGTGCCTTTCCTTAACCCTCATGCATACACCATTTTAGCATCCCTTACAATTTTAAATTTCCCTCCCTTTTTCACTTTTCTCTGTCTTCAAAATTAACCATTACCAAGGCAGAACATAACACTCCTGGTTGTAACTTCAAAATACCTCGCTACTTTTTTATTTTAGTAATATCAGGTATTTACTATATTGAATATTTACAGCCAGACGTATTCCTTTGAAATTATTTCATTTTCCTATCATAATATCAGCTGAGCTAAATGTCAGTTTAGACTAACAAGTTAGATTAACAAAGACTTCTAAAAAAATCAGGCCATTAATTCATAGCTAAATGTCCCGCTGTCAAATACAAACCTTGCTGCATTTCCTTGTCCTGGGTTTTGCTGCTTTTATAACTTTAGTGGAATTTTGTAGTTCTGAAAAGAAGAAAAACATTTTCAGGTGAAGAATTAAACTGCACTTTAAAAGTGTAAGGAAGGTATACTTTAACAACTCTGTTTAACTATCTACCATACTACACCCAAGTTTTTTTGAGACCTTGGTATCGAAGTCAATGAATATTTCCATAAAGTAACTAATAGTACATGACATTGAAAAATTCATATTCATAGGGAGTGTAAATAATCTTGAAACCTAGGTGCACAGGATACTGTATAACACAGTATTTAAGCATTTGCTCAGCTGTAAGGTCAGAACTGTCACAAAAAGCTAGTATTTTAACCTAAGATATAGCAAAGAAAATGAGCCCCTGAAACATATTTAAAAAGTTATCCTACTAAAAACTATAAACCAGAAATAGCTTATGAAATCTATCATTATGCAAGCATAAAAAAACCCAGAAGCAATTACAAACTCACAAATTCCTAGTAATTTCCTTTTATAAGCAATTACTCAAAAGCCAAATAAAATTTAGCCATATTGCTTATAATCAAGCCAAACCAATGAAAAAGAAAAAAAAAGGAAAGGTGAAAAGAGAAAGCAACTATAAAAACTACATTAAGACTAATAAATTCTAATGCCCAAATTCCACAATGGATATGTTTATGATAAGCATGAGCATTTGTAACAAAGCTGACACAAATGTTTTCAGAACCATCCTGAGTCAAGACCTATAATTTATAATAATGATCCATCTGATCTCCTGAGCAAGAGTCCATTATACTTCTGGCAGTAACATCTGCCAGGAATTAATATAATGCTTGGAAATAACTCTCTCTCTCTCTCTCTCTCTCGTATATAGCAACATTATTTGGCCTAATGATCTGGGATCAATAACCTACATTGAAAAAAATAAAGCCTATTTAAACTTACTATGTCTTTTAGTACATGTGCAATTACCCTTCTGTATATGACTACAATTTTCTTCTGTGCAATTTTTCCCTACCCATCTCAATCATGTTCCATTTTTTGCATTGGGAATTCAGAAGAAAAAAACCCACTAGTATCACACAACTTTTCTTAGAGATTAGAATTGGGAGAGAGGAAACTCTTAACTCCTCCTGTTAAGCCCTTGGTTCTATTCTCCCAATGTGTATTTTCCCATAGGGAAGTGGTCACAACCTTTCCTCAAAATTTCTTATTCAGTATTTTATTGCAAGACAAGCTTGAAACACTGAAGATGACTGAAATCACTAGTGGATTATTATTCCATACAGGGATAATATCACCTCCTCAACCCTTATCTCTTTCACATCCAGTGACTAATCTTCCTTATCACAGCTTCACACCAGGAACCCCACCCTCCTGCCCCAGTGACTCTGAAAACCCTCTCTGTCTGCTTCCTGGAATATACCGTGAACGTTAGAAGCATAAACTAATGTATACTCCATATTCCATTGCAAATTATATTAATATTGCTACGTACAACTTGCACATCACACAAGACGTGAATTCAGTGAATCCTGCTTGGCCTGTGATCTTTGCCACACCATTTACCAGCAGGTTTGTTTTCTTCCCCTCTCCTACAGATCTGCTTTTTAAAACAAAGACAACACACATATCCCCAAACTGCCTCTTTCTTGTTATTCAGCCTCAATTAACTTGGGGCTGCGAGCTTTCAGAAACACACGACTGTGTAATCCTAATTTTTACATGTCATTCAATAGCAAACTAATTGACATGTACAAAACAAGACAAAGAGCTGTAGAGCTGAAGTAGCAAACAAATTTGTAATTTTTTCCAACAGAACTCTCAATTATTTGTAAAGGGAAACTGACTGGCCACAGCATTTATCCTCCAGTAGCCTGTAAACACACACCTCTCTTTAGCTGTTCAGTTACCTTACTGAAGCCTTTTTCCATCTCACAGTACTTTTAACTAAACTTCTAAAATAGTTCTAGCATTTATAGCAAAACTACATGAGATTGACCTTTTTCACACTATTTGAATAACTAACCGAGGCAGTGAGTTACAACACCTACATCCACCTATTTACATTCAAAACCAGTTAGTTTTTCAATATATCAAGCAATAGGTAAAAAAAACCCAACACATGATTGATTAATCTGTTCATTTTCCTTGCATTTAATTTCTCATCTCAATTTTTTCCTTCACTTCTTTCATAGAAAGCTGCAACCTGTGACTCAATTTCTACATAAGCTTTCATGGTCTAAAGGGAGCACATGCTATTGCACAGCAAGCCAGTACTGTGTCTTAGATCCAGGCAGCAGGATGGATTTCTCTCTCCTAACAGGTCTCCAAGCTTAGAAATTAAACAAAACAAAACCACTCTACCATACAAAATGATATATGCTGTTATATACAACTAAAATACAGAGAGCAGGTTTGTAAAGATAATGTTTTTAATCCCTTCAGGGATGGGGTAATTGCCAATGTTGTACCTTCTGATAATTCTTAAAATAATTTTTAAAAGCTGCTATTCAAACACTCAGTGAATTCGTAAGAACTAACGATAATATCTGCCTTAGACACACCAAATAAATTTGATAATCAGATCATTTACCCATTTACTAACCAAAAGCTTGCTATTCCTAGTAACACAGTATATACCTTTACCAAACTCTACTTTTACAACCTGTTTGCTAACAGATTAAAGCAAATTAATGTATATAATAGCACTACAGTGAATTGCTTTTTCTAACAAAATATCAATCGGATAAGAAGTGTTCTTTGACGCCAAAAATAAATGCAATGAAGAAAGACAAACTAAGCACAATATCAAAGACTGAAGTGTGCAGTTATTTTAATTAACTCCATCATTCAAACACACTAGGAAGCAAACCCACCTCCACCACTCAAGCAGTACAGATATTTTGCTTCGTCGTATACTTTCATAAATTTCATGAACAATTTTTGAATAGTTATCTAATGAACCATTAGAGACCCACATCAGCTACACAAATCACATGAAGGCTAGAGAACCTGTCATTCAGATTCCCTTTTTGCAAGCTCACAAAAAGGGCAGGACTCACGGTTTCATCAAATGAAGAAGTAGGAGAACCTTTGTAATAAAATTATTTCAACAACTTCATCCTGAGCTAATTATTTATAGGGAGGAAGGGTAACCAGCCTCTTCCGTGAGAGCCCAGCTCTGAGGGGCAGCTGAGGAAAAACAAGACTTGGAAGAAAGACAAGGAACACAGGACCGACGCTAGGTTGTTCCGCAGCTTACGTATGGATGCGTCTTGTTGGCTGAATTTAAAAAAAGCTTATCTTGCCACCTCCTAAAAATTATCTACAAGATTATACAGGACTTCTTCCTTGCAGCTGTTCCTCTCCTCTTACTCATACACCTTCAACTTGAAGAACTGAAGACTTATTAAGTCTTAACTTATAAGATAGTTAAACTATCACAGCAATATGTTGGCTGAGCACTATGAGGGAAGGCGAGGCGAGGAAGACACACTGCAGAAATACCTTTCATCATTATTTAACAGCCTATGCTAAAGCTAACTCACTCCCTGTGCTCACCATCAGCAGCATTAGACAGAAGCCTATTAATTTCACTAGCAATTTCATACTGCTACAAGTCTTTTTTCTCCATAAGTTAAATGCAGATTAGGATGTAAAACCAGCTATATAATTCTGAAATTAGTCTGTTTAAAAGAGAAGCTTAATAAAAGGCTTAGTCAGAAACAAAGAACTGTGGTAACAAACATACCATGAAAAACTGAAACATCTTTACATTAGCAACATGTTTGGTTTACTATAACATGATTAAAACCTACTAACATATCTGAAAGAAAAAAATATTAGGTCATAGTCACAACGCTTTGATCGAATTCTTTCACCAAGTGTTTTAAACCTTTGCATTACTTTTTTTCCTTCTAGAGTCGGGTGACGTTAACAGTTCCTTTCAGTAACAAGAGTCAGGTTTGCCTCTATTACAAACTAATACCACGCTAAATTGAAAGTCACAAGATGACAGACTGGGGTCAATTTTCTCAAGCGTGTAACTATCACTGAACATACCGTATGTGCACGTCTCGGGAAGCTTTCAACAAATTAAGCCAGGATTGACAAGTCCAACAGGATTCAGTCACTACTTTGATGTGAGATTCTTAATGTTTTATTATCCTCTTTACGGATAGTTCTACATTCCGTCCCAGTAGTTTTTCTGCTCACCTACTTATTATTTCACATGACTAATTTCCATACTACTACATTTGTAAGGCCCTAGCGTGACTGATTTCGCTTTGCCAACACGCAGCTATTACTTCAAAATACATCCCTCGTTGCAGATGGAAGCACATGGCAATTCCTTCCTTCAGACAGTCAGGAAGGATCGGTTGCTTTGTGTTTTATGAGGAAAAGAGTGGTGGCTCCTTCACGGTGCTTTCGGTGGTGGCCAAACCAAAACACGCACCCTCATACATGTTCTTCACCAATGCCACTACCAGCAACAGGGATTCCCATATTTGCTCAGTTACACACTTGCCACTGAAAATGGACATTTCAGTGCAACTACTGAGTTTAACAGTAATTTGATAAAGGATGAACACAACTTTTATACAGAAGAAAAATAATTTAAAGTTCTCTGAAACAATCCAATTAAGCATATAACGTGTACAGTGTATGAACTCACTGCCTCCTTTCTCCTCCTTCCTTCCAACAATTATTTGTGTGTTTTATCTTAAGTGGAAAAGTAAACTTCACAGAAGGTGAAGCACGAGGTGCTAATACAACAAAAGCAGCTTTCCCAATGCTTCTGATGTACCATTATTATTGCCACAGCAAGGCAAATGAGTGACAAGTTCTCTTTCATGCTGGACAAGACCACAAGCTGCTGCCCAGCAAGCCAGATTGTAGAGGTTACGCATAAACAGGTATTTATGTGTGTGTCAGTACACACAAACAAAACAGCTGAGATAATAAAGATAACTATATATGTTGCCAAAAGGTTTGATCTTCGGCTAAGTAGAGATTTTGTGGTCTGGAGAACTCCTCTGCTTGCATGACCTGTATACTTGAAACTATAAATTATATATTTCTCTTTGTGAAGGAAGTACATATTTAATTCAAGGATAAAAGTGACTGTGAGATCACAAAAAGCTTTGTCAGGTGCCTTCAGGAGCAAGTGCTGAGATTGAAATTCTCAGGAAACGCAGGTTGAAATACGTATTTTGAGGTCAGCAGTTTACTTCCAGCCAAGAACAACACTCCAAGAAGCTGCTAACTTCTAGGAACTCTTTGCTAGCCTAAGCATAAAGCCTGGCAATTTCAAGTCAGGTCTTCCATGACCAACTTTGAAAAGACATCTGCCTGCTGAGTCGGTACGGAGCTTGTAAAGTAGCTTTATCTGATGTGTTGTGATTAAAGGCCAGAAAATTACACCACGGCTACTCTCTCTCGCTCCATCTGTTTCCACGTAAAGAGTTTGAAGCCTGAGAGCAAGCAAGCTGACTACTTCTGTTAACATTTAAAACCTCAGCGATCCAAATCTTATGGAAAGCAAAACCAAAGTAACGGATCGTACAGAGGACCTTACACTATAATTAGACAGAAAAAAAAAGACGTGTGGGAAAGCGAACGGGGATTTAACAATCTTTCTGAAGAAAAGCAAAGTGAAACGAGGCGCTCACCGGCCCTATTTACCCGTAACAGAGCCCAGGCCAGGCGGGACTCACCCAAGGGGCGGGAGTGACCCTTTGCCAGCCCCGGGAGGCTTCGCCCTGACCGTGCCCCCGTGTCCCCGTCCCCCCCCGCCCCGCCGGG
>NW_010320112.1:0-1033 GCF_000700745.2 Antrostomus carolinensis
CACCTCAGCCTTCTCCATGTCCTGGGTGACCTGATCTCCTGTTGCCCACATTTTCCCTAGTTTTCCTTTTCTCCCCAACATACCTATAGAAGCTTTTTTTGTTGCTCTTGACATCTCTGGCTAAATTTAATTCTGTCAGTGCCTTGGCTTTCCTAACCCGATCCCTGGCTTCTCGGGTAATTTCTCTGTATTCATCCCAGGAAGATCAAAATTAAAGATCCCTTATCTTGGGGGAGGACTGCCTTGCTCATCTCTCATCACTGAGAGATGGCAGTACTGAATTGCAGAGGTTAATTACCGCACCTAAACTGACCAGTACATTCAGAATGGATGAAGTGAATATTCTCAACAACTGCAAACACTGAACGGCAAAATTTCAACTGACCTTATTTTGTAGGCTCTGAAAAACCACCTGCACGTCCTGCTTCTCGAAGGGGATCCCAGAAGCTACTGGCAGGAGGATTAACAGGCGGAAGCGCCCATGGAACCCATGGGCTCTGTTACATCACAGGTGTTTTACCTGGGTAACAGAGCCTGCTCTTACTGCCTGGTCCGGCACAGGCACCGCACGCTTCTCTGAGTTGCCCTTTTGGTTTTAGTAGGCTGAACTGTGCCTCTGTTGAAGGCACTGGCGTGTGGAAGGCACAGCTCAGATGCAGAGCTTTATTTTGCTATGATTGCCTTGGGTCTTGGAAGAAGATGCCATGGGACAGTTGATCCCTGGAGAAGGAAAACTGCTGGACTGCAGCTAACAGATTGATGAACTAACTTTGTATATGAAGGAGGATATGAGAAAGTATCAAGATATCTGCTGTTTGCTTTTTTTTTTTTTTTTGTATTAACAAAAATATATGAGAAAGAAGTTGGGAAAGATTTGCAGTCCTACATGAGTCAATCAATAAAAATTCATCCATATCTATCAGTATCCAGAACAATTTTTATAATCTATGTACACATACACTGAGTAGGAGACAGATTTTTTTAAAAACCCACATACATTTCTCTTGTGTGTTTTTTAATATGCACAGGGAAA
>NW_010320112.1:1049-22677 GCF_000700745.2 Antrostomus carolinensis
GAGACTCACACATTTAATAGTTAATAATATCCTGGAGGAGCTCTACTTGCTTTCGGAGACTGGAATTCTGAAATTGTGGATTAATTGATTTAGTGCAAGTTTTGCACTTTTTTCTGGGTTTGAGACAGAATTTCACCTGTTATTTGTATAGATTCCTTTACTCTGAATTCTTACATCTGATGTATCTGTCCTTATGTATGCTGGAGTCAGTCTCTGAATCTGAAAAGAAACTTCAAGGGAAATCTGCCTATGCTCCAACAGAATGCAGAATTTTGCTTTCCAGTATTTCAGTCATGAGAATTTGGTTTAGTTCTAACACTGATTGAGATTGTTGTCATAGCTCTTAATACCAGGAGTATATATAGTGTCTTCTGACTAAGACAATGCTTCCTTTAGATTTAGACTAAATCAGCATGATTCAGCAAGTGCCACCAAAACCTATACTGGTAAATAAAGATACAGTAAAATGGGGATAGAAGAGTCACGACAAAGAGCGTAACAGGAAAAGAAAGAGCAAAGTTTGGAATGTAATACAAGGAAACACGTCAGTTGTACAAAAGGGTAGTGATTATAAAAATTACACACATTAAATCTGTGCATTCATGATTCTCTGGATTCACATAATAATCTGTTTATGTCACAGCTATGGGAAAAAATGGTTATCGAAATTGTTGACAATTTTAGTTTACCTGCCAAATAGGAAACATGACTTCTAGATAATGAAACTGTTATGTGTTCAGATGTGTATATACATAGGAGGGTAAGATGACCCAAGTGAAAATTAATCCTGTGTAAATTAATCCATTGTTGTGCACTCTGGGAAATCAGATTTGCTTTGTCACCTTGGAATATATTATTGTAAAATTACTAAATGCAAATTACCACATATTGGAATGGAATAAATCTGACCTTGTTTAGCTTTTTCTAGATACAAGGTACAGCTGATTCATAAGGAGTCAGAATAAAGTTTGTTACTTATATTATCATTTTAATTTAAATTTACTTACAAGAGAAAGAGATTCATATTTCTATAGCTTTTAAGATTGTATCTGTCTTAAGTCAGTTCACTGTTCTTCTAGATGGTAGTGTATATCTAATAGCTTGTAACGATGAACTATCAAGACAGCAGTCATTATAACAGTCAATATAACGCGCATTGACCTTTCTGCATTATGTAATGTGTCATCTCTGGTTTTGTGTTCTTCTACGTGCATGTGTATTGGGGTTTTAAAAGCTTTGTACAGCTAGTGTGCTTTCCACCCCTTTCTATCACATCCAGCAAACATTCTAATCGTGGAAAAGGACAGGGAGAACTACTGCAGCTTCTTTCCAGTTCACACATCCCATTGCCTCTGGAAGCAGGACAAGGAAGAGCCTAAGCCCTGTCCTAAAACAGAGTCTGGAGCATACACCTGCCTACAGCATAGAGATTATCTGGTCTGGCTGCTGTTTGTGCTGTTGAAGACAGTGAAAATGAACATCATTCGCTGTTTCATTGCATGGAACTGCGATCTCTTGCTGTGCAAACTAGCGTGAAAGAACCAAGATAGTGCATTGAAGTGATCTGAGAAATAGCAGTTAAGAGGAATACAGAAGGAAGTTTAGCACTGGAACTTTCTTCTATCCACTTAGTGGCTGCCTTTCCTCTGCCAGAAATAGCAGTTTGATAGAGTTAGTGAAATAACTCCTGCCTGGGCAGGGACTCCCTCTGGCAATAGAAACCAATTGCCAGAAGCAGGAAGGCTCTGGCAAGTGCAGATTTGCAGTGGGGCACACCAAGGGAAAATTAAAGCATTGTGGGGCTTAGCTTGGCATTGCCAACCGGAGATTACCCTGCTAATAGCAGCCAGAAACTGTACAGTTTACACTCCCATGCTCTCATCGTTTACTTGCTCTCAGTTACCTGAGCTTGACACTTCATTGTAGCAATGGACCCATCAGCTTTCAGCTGTTCATGTAACTTGGGACAGCAGGTGGTTCTGGCCAAGAGAGTGGTTTTTCTCTGGAATGCTGTGGATCTTATCTGTAATTTACTGTGTGCACTGGCAAAGAAAGGGAAAAAGCAAAGGTCACCAAACAGCAAACGAGGATAAAGAACAGGAACAGGCCAGAAACAAAATAATTGTGCTGTCATTAACTAAACATGGGATTTATTAAAGAAAAAAAAAAAAAAAAAAAAAAAAAAGCAAAAATAGTGCCTCGAAACCCTATTCTGGAACTGAAGCCTTACAACCATGCCAGGAATCAAAATTAATTTGATTTCTTGAATATGCAAAACTATCTTTTTCAGAATATGAATTGGAAAAAGAAATTCACAGCCTGCAAAATAAACAGTTGAAGTCTTTGACATTACTGAGAATAAGCACAGAATGTGGCCTCTAAACTAGCAAAAATTAAAGGATTTTAGATTCATCTTACTAAAAATAAAAAGTAAACATAAAAAAAAGTCAGGTCAAGTTCTCATTTCTATGTAGGAAATACCATTTTTTAATCAGTCTCTTTTCTGAGCATATGCTTAGAGAGACATTTGGCCCCACAAAGTAGTGACATGTATTCCTTTGTTTTCATTTATAAATCTTACTTTCTAGGGCTTTAAAAGTATTACAGTAATACTGTGTCTTGGTCTGGAACAAATTTATACCAGTACATTATATCTCTCTATTTTATATTATTTTATAATACAAGTTTTTAAAAAATATTTTGGGACAAATATGTTTACAAAGAGCTTTAATCTAGATGTAATGTTTATCATGCAAGTATAGCAAAAGAAATTTGCCGAAAAAAAAAAAGTCTCTGTTTATTTAAGATGTAGCAAAAAAAATTTACATTTTTCCTCAAAGGCTGTAAATAGTAAAAAGATTTTTGGGCAAGTATTTCCCTTTTTATGCCTGTAACTGCCACTGCCAATTAAAAGCAAGGTTTATGAGAAACCTGAAATTTTCTGGACTAGCCTTTTTAATAACATATTAACTGCAGTTTGATGAATAAATATAACCCGTTTTCAGATCTATTTAGTTTTTAATCCAGAGTTTTTAACTAAGCACAAAAGCACTTAGGAAGTTGAGATTTCGAAGGGAGTTTTCTCGGCCATTCTTCGCGGAAGTCTATTAGCACTCTTTGGAAATCACTTTCAATGCAAAACGAAGCAGCTTGTGAGCTGCTGCGACCCTCTCGCCGCCCGCCCCCAACCAGCGGCACATAAGTGTATTTTGGAAGTTAAACGCGGATGTCAGTATCCCATTCGGAACATTAAGCGCGTGGTGCCCTGGGTCAGGAATTTGTTGTTGAGTCTGATCTCGCTCCTGGCAAGCGATGTCAAAGGACTCCAGTGGTATTGGTCTCTTATCAGCAATACCATTTTTGCAGGGTAAGGAAATCCTGACTTCTGATGTCTTGAATCCCAGCAAAGTTAGCAATATGGCTATCACTGAACCTATATGATAGACAGCTGTACTAAACAGAAAATGTTACATCACTTTAGGCAAAGAGTATCAAAGAGAAAGAAATGGTTATATTCATTAAAGCATATATTCCTCGTCCATTTAGGAAAGATTATAAACTTAGAAGAATGTCAGAAATTCTATAAATAAAACGAAACGAAATAGGAAACTTAGGGTTCAGTCAGCTCACATAAATCTCTCATTAAATCAGCTCACACCAAGGCTTTTCTTCTAGCCAAGATTAAGATCGGCTGTTATTTGAAAATTCCATTCAAGCTTTCTAGCTCAGGCAGCCTGTGTGCTTACAAGTGTGAAACTAAAAGCAGATAATCCCAGTAGGGAAGTAAATTAAATTTCACAAATATAAACATTTAAATTCTAAATTTTATCATTTTCTTTTTCTTCTGCCTACTCTCAGAAATCAAATCAGTATTAGTAACAGTCCAGTACACTTGAGCTCTGAAGAGAAGGACTTGGGAGTGGCAGTGGACGAAAAGCTGAACATAAGCCGGCAATGGGCGCTTGCAGCCCAGAAGGCCAATAACCATGTCCTGGGCTGCATCAAGAGAAGTGTGACCAGCAGGTCGAGGGAGGTGATTCTCCCCCTGTACTCCGCTCTCCTAAGGCCCCACCTGGAATACTGGGTTCAGTTCTGGAGCCCCCAACACAAGAGAGACACGGACCTGTTAGAACAAGTCCAGAGGAGGCCACGAGGATGATCCGAGGGCTGGAGCACCTCTCCTATGAGGACAGGCTGAGAGAGTTGGGGCTGTTCAGCCTGGAGAAGAGAAGGCTCCAGGGAAATCTTATAGCAGCCTTCCAGTACCTGAAGGGGCCTACAAGAAAGCTGGGGAGGGACTTTTCATAAGGGCAACTAATGACAAAACAAGGGGAAATGGCTTTAAGCTGAAAGAGGGGAGGTTTAGATGAGATATTAGGAAGAAATTCTTCACTGTGAGGGTGGTCAGACACTGGAACAGGTTGCCCAGAGAAGCTGTGGCTGCTCCTCCCTGGCAGTGTTTAAGGGCAGGCCGGATGAGGCTTTGAGCAACCTGGTCTAGTGGAAGGTGTCCCTGCTGATGGCAGGGGGGTTGGAACTAGATGATCTTTAAGGTCCCTTCCAACCCAAACCATTCTATGATTCTATGCTGTATTAAAAATACATGAGCTGTTTTGGGCAAAACAAGATGATAAACTGTGCTACGGTAATACCGTCTGTTCTGTCAGTGCTCTGAGTTCTTGCTCCTGTCACCGGGCTAATGGCCAGCTACCATTAGAGCCAGGATACTTCACTGGTGCCACGCTCTCTGTGCGTGACAGAAGCACTGCTATTCCCACATGCAGTGAAGCACAACACTGAGTCTTGACCTGCTCTGTCTTCTTAGCGCTAAATGTATAGGAAAATTGAATAGCTCATTCAACAATCATTGCCTGAATTAGAGGAGGCAACAATATTCTTCCTATAATTCATCAGGTAGGAAACTATGAATTGGAAAGCTTTACTCCTTCTTGAAATGAGATATATTCCAAGCTTTCAGTTTGGATTTCTTTAAATAAAAATTAACTTTTTTTTTTCTTTTTTAAGCCAATTGCACCAATTTGTGGGAACTTTTTGTTTTACACTAAGTTGAAAGAGAAGAGATGCAGAATTTTTTTTGTTCTGGTTTCATGAAATTGGTTTAAAAATCACAGCAGTCAAAAGATTGTTTTCTGCATTTTACTTTAAAACAAAGATGAAGAAAAAAGATGTATTGTCACTAAATTTTGCTTTGGTAATCGGGAAAATGCATTCTTGTTAAGCTTCCGGCCATAGATGTAATACTAAAACTATATAGTGTCTTATGACTATATGATTTCTGCTTTTGCAAAGTAAATTACAGTATGTTTGTACATCTCAGGTTTTATTATCAGTAATAGCTGCTACCTTATATTTTCCAAATTTGGAAAGAAAACCCATTTGTAAGGTTGTGTCTTCTTTTCACTAACACTCACAAAAGGTGGTAATTTGCTGCAAGCCTACCAGTCAATGAAGTCTATTGCTTATCACCTCTGATACTGCTGACAGGGCATTTTAAACAAAACTGGAAGTATTTTGAATAGAAATGCAGATTCTAATGATTTTTCAGGAAACCTACAGCATCTGTTCAGCAATATGTAAGTAAGGCCAGTTTAGGGTTTTTCTAATTTAAAACAAATGCATTAATTTGGGGACAGCTCTCACATTAACACTGTATAAGACAATGAGTACACAGGGATGCTTACAGCGATGAGTGTTTCCTCAGCCTTGTCAGGGCTGGTAAAGAGGGCTGACTGAAAACCAACTTAGAAAGAGATTAATGCATAACAATGATGAGAAACTTTTTTTTTCTTTTTTTGAGAGAGAGAGAGTGACAGTTCTCCAAGGAAAATCTAAAATATATAACATCAAATACAACAGCTTTGTAAATTACATTTACTCACACAAAAATTCAGATTACCCTTGTAGTCCTTGTTTCTTAGTTGTTTTGGCCCTTTAGGGGTGAATTTAACTCTAAAGTTTATATTGACTCCCTCTTTTCCTGGACATGCAGAATGTCCCTGGGTGCTGTCAGACTTGGGGCATTTCTGCCAGGAAGGACAGTGCTGATGGAGGGAATTTGTGGGGATCACAAGTATGCTCATAATCTCAGAGAGGGATGTCTCGCTTCTACAGGTCTTCCAGCTTCCATCACCTGATACAGGATGGATCGATGCAGACAGTGGCAGTATTGACAGTTTTGCCCAAAAGACCAGCTTGTAGCCGAGGTTCTCTCCATTCTCATCCTTTTGCTGTGAAGTCAGGTGAATAACGATCGGGAGTACTAAAAGCATTTTCTCAGGGATGCTGCAATCCTCTGCGGACTAGACATTATGCCAAAAAGCATACCACGCCTAAATAAATAAATAAATAAAAGTAGCAGTCTGTATAAAGTTGGCTTTAAGGAGTATTTACTGTTGTTAAGAAATTATGACGTGTTTCTTCTTCATTTTCCATAGCATGATTTCCACTGTTCCTATTTCTTGGTCTGACTCCCACAGATGGTGTTTTCTGCCCATGTTTTTGTATCACTATCCCCCTCCAGGCTGTGGCTTCATCCTTATACTTCTTGTTACTCTTTTTCTTCCTTTGTGTTCCCAGTTGCCAACAAAATATTCTGCAGTACTGGAGGAGGCAGTCCTTTTCTTATTTCAGGTATGGTAGAAGGAGCTATGTCAAAGCCATATGTAAATCCCACACCTCCAGAATGAAGGTACCCATTTGACCAGTTCAGAGGAAACAGAAGTCCAGTGTAAAACAGATGTTCTGAGATTTTAGCCGATGACTTCCCAAGAATGCCTGCTGAGAACATGGATGTTTTTCTAAGCCTCAGCCCTGATTCAGCTCACTTTTGCAAAAGAGTTGAAAACGTGCCTGATCATGCCAAACTGCTCCAATGCATGGGGCGGGGATAGCTGGAATTTTCTGGTTATGTGGTTTTATTTATGCATAAACAAATATTTTTCCCCCTGCTCTCATTCCTGGAAATACAGTACAATTTAAAGTGAAACCACACATAAAATATGCCTGAGACAGACACCTGGGATGGAAAATTTTGATCTAAAAGGTTAATGTTTGACATTATAAGCATCAAAACAGAAATAAGAAACAATTAAAGCTCAGAGAACAGGAATATTATGCAAGTTAAATATTTGTTAAAGCGTGCTTTCTAGTTCGTTGATCTCTCCATCAAAATAACAATAGTGTGCACTTTCGTTAAAAAGAACATAAAGTACCATTTTCTTACTCCCAAATAAGGTACACAAACTATAAATAGCACTGTAGGCTCTTTCAGCCCTCTTCAGCACTGATTAGAGGTAGCTGAGTAAATTTTGGATTGGGAGGGGTGGAATTAAAAAAAAATAAATAAATCAGAGAATGCCAGTTTGTCAAACTCAGATTTCTGAAAGGAAGAGTCCTAGGACGATTGCATTTTCAATGAAATACAGCCAGAGAACTCTTGTGAAAAACATCATGCTCTTCGCTGGTTTGTCTCTTGTGTGTTTGGGGTTCCTCGCCACACAGACTACTCAGGGTGAGAGGGTCCAAGCTTGCAGAGCTTCTCAGGAGGTGTGTTACACCTTTCAAATGGATGTTCTATAGAAATCCTGTTATTAAAGTTATTTCTTCAGGGTGCTTTATGTTTTATCTCTCCGAAATGGTTACAAATTATGTTCAGTATGTTATAAAGGCATCCCTTAAATAGGCAAGAATTCAAAGTATTTCAAAAGTTTAATGAAAGAAACTGGCAGATACTACACACAGTCGTATCAGTTACAGATATAAAATTAAAAATATCCAGAGAAAAATATGATAATCACATTACAAAAATAAAGAGGTCCCAAAATACTCCAGTAACACTACATAGGCAAAATTTTAGAGGCAAATAATATAAAAATCAACTTCTCTCCCTATTTCCTATTTTAGCAACTATGCCAACTTTTTAAACAAATTGAAAGTATGACAAAAAAGATGTATTATACATGGGGAAGAGACTTAAAATAACAGTGAAAGTTTAAAGATGTCACTTTGTAAATACTAGAAATTCAGTCCGGTCTTTCTGTGAAGGTAATACACTGCATGTCATTTGGCCTGGACCCCTAAGCCTGATAGCAACTTCTTTCTCACAGTTTCTACTCAGTTCAGTCTTGAAATTCCATCAGCCACATCATTTTCCTTCGCAAATATTGCAAGAAAAATAAGCATGCCCTCAGAAGTGTTTTCCTAACTTCAGTCTTTGTCCCTCCCAAAGTTTTTTATAAACACTAGGCAGCACACCTAAATTCAAGTAAGCTGCAACTATAACAATGTCATTACAAATTGATATAAAGCTATGCAAAAGAGCTAGTATTTAATTTACTTTGAAATAAATTGTTTCTCCATTACAAGATACAGTTATTGGAGAAAACCATAATATACAACTGTCCTTTTAACACCACACTTCTCATCCAGTTTTATCTTTTAGCCATTATTTACAATGTGTTCTTAAACCCCTTTGATAATCATTTTACTAAGTCATTTCAATTACATACAACTTGTCATCTGGATCTGCAATTTCCAGTCCATACTCTGTACTATCTGTTACTTTTGTTCACAAGATTTAGCTGAACACACTTCTTGCTATTAACCTGGTAAAGAACCATCATAAAAACTGCTATACAGGTCCAGACCCAAAATATGTTTAGCCCAACGTCTTTTTTTTTTCCCCAAAAAATAGCCAACAGTGAATGCCTACAGATGAATGTAAAAGCAGAAAAAGTGAGACAGGGATACCTCCCCGGTAGACTTCTCCAGCTTCCAGTGAAGTGTAACATGATGAGTTGCTAGCTAATCAGGCTAACAAGTAGCCTTATTGTTCTAAAATAAAGGCCCTTTTGTGGTTAAAGCTGTAGGAAACTGAGCCTAGATATTAGTTTCTTGTTGGCTCTAATACCCATAACAAAATCTTGCAAATAACTTAAATCGGATTAAGCTTCTCTCTCCCCTCTCCTTCATGACCTCCATCCTTTTGTTCCTTCACCTTCATGCAACCTGCTGCGCATCGACTGTACCAATAAAATCACAGAAAGAAATATGAATTAAGGAGGTACTTTTAAAGTTATTTTCAAGCCACCTTCCCCCCCCTCCCCCAGTGATGGGGGTACAGTGCAGTCACTTGCACTCCTCTGGCAGTACAGCTCTACTGCTGAGCTGTGGTACAGCGACAGACAACTGGAAGGCTGTGGAATGGGGATGTCTTAATCTGATACAGCTACTGAAACAAATGTGGTTTGTAACTCCACTAGGAAGAAAATAATCTTGGGTATGAAGGGATATTCAGTATAATGAGAGTCCAACTTTCCAACATTACACAGTATACTTACAGTTATTACAATTTTCTATTGCAAGTAGTTAAGTGATACTCATTTCTTCAACACTGATCTACTTATCCACAACAAATTTTTTGAAAGGGAAAGCTCAGCCCCTGGCATTGTAAATCTGAATCACATATAAGAGGGAAAAGAAGTAGCAAAACAGGATGGGTTAACTTAATCCAGTTGTTCAGCTTGCTCCCAGTTTGTCAGCTAGGAGTGAAACTGATTAAGTAAACAGCAGACTAACTTTACAAAAATATTAAATATTTCCAAAGAGCTGGCCTGTGTTTGCCACATCTTCCAATTTGATAATCACCAGCTTTGAATAATTTTACTTATGTGTTTCTCAAGCTTGCTTGGAAAAACATTTCACAAATATTTTGAGGGCATATTACATTCAGTGCAGTATTTTTGCCCTGTCAGAAAAGGCAGTTAGATTGATCCAACATGACAAATCACCTTTGCTACTACTCACCTATTTATTATTCAAGTACTTCTAGTTCGTTACAGTCTTTTCTAGCACTTGATGTTAAGGTGCTGCCTTGGCTTTCCCTCTGTTTGTCAAGACACACATTATGTTTGAAAGACCAGGAAAAAGCAAGTATTACTCATCATCTATTTCTCAGCAATAACCACTAATGGCTCCATGGTTGCTTCAGCATCTCCTGTAAGCACTTCATGGCAAATTTCTTATTGGGCTGATTTGAAACCTCTAGCTTCTTCCAATATGTTACTGGTGACAAAGATCTCCTCCTAACCTAATTTTCAGAAACACTATCCTCTAGTCTTTATTTTTAAAAGACAACATATCAACAAATAAAACCAGTAAAACACTCTCATCAAGTTTTGTAATTAAAAAACAAACAAACAAAAAAACCCCAACACCACAGTTTAAGGTCTGAAGTGTTTCCTAGTCAACACCACTCAGTTTTTATATAAACTCTTTGGTGGGAAGGAGTGGAGGGGCATAGGGAAGGAGGAAGATAAAACCTGAAAGCACAGAAGCCCTTCACTGTGAATCCCAAAATGGTCTCATCCTTTATTTACTTTCTCATTCTCCCCAAAAACATGAAAAATGGCAATTTGTTCTTCCTCTCTTATATTCCTGGGGCTGCCATTTGACAAAAATGCAGAGCCCACCTCTGCTGCCTAATACCTTCATTGTTCCTGTATCATGCTAGGAAATTCTTCCACTTGTGTATTTTTATTTATATATAAATAACAAAATATTTAAGTTTGAATAATAATCTTTATTTCTTTATTAGTTTATTTGTAAAAGGTACATTGTAATCCTGAGCTACTGCTTTTATACATTTAGCATCATACAAAGACAGATCATTTACAGTTTGATCATTTACATTTATTGTGCTCCAAAATCCTTATATGAATATCATTTTGTCCTAACAGGAACATAGATAATTTAAATTACATGTATCCCTGAAACATCCACATTAATTTACCCATCTGACCCCATTATCTAGTACTACAGTCATCTAAATCACTCAGGACATTCCTTCCAAATTTAGCAAAAACTTGTTTAAAACTATAAAGATGGGCAGTGCAAGAACTGGTCCCTCAATCCTTTGTGAATACATCATTAGAAAAAAAACTTTCTGTTTCCGTATTCTCCTAGCAAGTCAGTGCTAAATTGACTAGATGTACTTTAATGGAATGGTCCAAGTAATAGTTTACTTATTTTCTTATTACAGCAGTTAAAGTGAATTTACAGTGTCTCCCTTTGCAGTGACCAGTGCAAAACTCTCCCAAACAGGGAAAATCTGACATGATCAGAGGAAAGTAAGAGGCAACCCATCACCATCTTATTGTCACATATGTGACACTGAAGTATTACGAAACAAGTCATATGAAATGCTTCCCTTAGACCCTGTAAAGGAACTTGTATGAATAACCACTTACGTTCCATAATCCGAGCATGGCTTTTAGGATTTGCCAGTTAAAAAAACCCCCAAAACAAACACCTAAGTCCCAGGATCCTTGAGAAGAAAGCATTTATCCTAACTGAAATCCAATCCTGGATAAATGGAAATTTAATTGGGCTACCAAAATAGCATCTCTCTACCTGAAAAATCTCAAAGCATACAGTGTTTACAAATGTCTCTCTACCAACAGTGTCAGTCTTTCAAAGTACACTTGTAACTTTCATTTCCTGAATAAGGTCACTATGATCTTAGGCAAAAGATACAGTAAGCAGTTCAAGCAAAATGCTTATTGCTCGGTATTAAAGCAAGCCACTTTTATATAATTTCAGTTAAAATGTTAATTACAAATGTGAAGCTACGGTAGAAACACTTATAAACACTCTTGCTTTTGAATTCTTACTGATCATCTAGAAAAATGGCAGACGGATTTTAACATAACAAAGGAAATGTAAAACTTAATACTGTCTGTTGAAATAAAATTCAACACCTATAAAGACAGAGTTATGAACATGTAAACACAGCTTTAGTATTCAGAGCTAGGGAATCTAGCAGCAAAACAAACTATTTGCATATTATGTAGTGCAATGAACATTTGTTCTTAGAGACCCCCAGTCTTAAAACTACTTTGAACAGAATGGAATCCTTACAGGAAAGGTTTTAAAAGTGTCCAAGATGTCATATCCAGAATTACTAGATGTTCATCCACTATAGTCTAACAATTTCTCTACGCAAAACTGTGCTCTGGATAACTGACTTTAATGGCTCCCCAGTAGCAGGCTCGAATGAGGCAGATTAAACCTAAGAGATAAGCAATAGCCCAAGAAACGTATGTTGCGTGAAATCGCCTGGCAAAATCTTGTGTACCAACCTAAAAAGAGAAAACAAGTGTCAAACATACAGCACTATCTGCTCATCAGGGAAGAGCAAATTATATTAAGGAGAAGCATTTTGGCACCTTTTTTATTCCGATAAGAATAAATCGGATATTTTATTAGCTTAATTTTACACAATCATATGATAATTGAGCTTGGAAGGGACATCCCCTAAGTCTCTAGCACCAACTTCCCAATCAAAGCAGGGTCAACTCCCAAGGTCAGACCAAGTTGTACAGGGTTTTAACCCAATAAGTCCCCAAAAAAACTCCAAGGATGGAGGCTACACAAGATGGAGGCTACAAAAGCCTCTGGGCACACCTCATGGAGAAATGTTTTCATCATCTTCAAATTCGGTAAGGTTTAAAAAAAGAAATATTTTATTTATATTTTTATATATATATATTAAAAAACCCAAACAAAAAACAGTGAGCGTCTAATTTCTGGCTGTCACTGATTTTATTAGGGAAACTGGAAAGTCCTTAGTAACTCATTTAAGCTCACACATAAAAAAATTATTCAGGTCATAACACAAATTAGAGGTATAACGAGAATCGGAAACATAAATTTAGCTGCAGGTATTTCCTCATATGTACTTTTCTGGAACTGCTGGGTAGAAAGTTGACTCTAGTAACCCGTACCAGATACTTCAGAGCCAAGCAAGCCAGAGTTTTGTGAGTCACAGAGTAACAACAATGTCAACCTTTTAATTTGTAAATAGCTTATTATCTTGTTTTACTTCTGTATATGCCTTCTGTATATGTACAAATTATAGAGGCATATACATTTTTCTCATTTTTGGAATCCCATTCCCCTCCACTGCAGTGGAACTTACATTTCTGGCTACACAGCCATATGGATTTCTGGAAACCTGCAAGTTCTGAGAGCCCTAGTAAGAGCAAGGTGTTCCACTATTCCTACAGTGGAGCAAAACCGTTTCTCATAAAACCGAAGTTTTTAGAGAGATTAAGAGTCAAATTTAACATCAGGAAGAAGAGACTCTCAAAGTGCCAGAACATATTTTTTTTAGGAACATTTCATTTTTCTGGCTAACTCAGATGATTAAGTCCATGATTTTAATAGTGATGACAAAACCCACACAAACTTCAGAGTTTTTACTTAAATGCTGGGAAAAGAAGAGCTGGCCGACCTTTGTACGTGCACACCCCCACACACAGTTGCAAGTATATCACAAGTACATCACTCACAGTTAATCCAACTCCAATGAAGATGCATATCATTCCGATTGTAATATATGCACAGCAGCGCCTCCGTGGCAGTGCACTTCCAACAGAAGAACTGTTAGAAAATAAATGGTATTTTTAAGTTAAAAAAAGTACAAACAAAAATCACTACATAGATAGTAATTGTTCAATCTAAATGGGAGGAAGGGAAGAGAATGGCAATACACATACACCATCTTAAGTTTATAAAGTTGTAGGCAAAGTCTACAATTATACCAAGCAGTAAAATACAGAGTCCACAAGTTCATTTTAAATGGGAATTACTGGTGAAGATCACGTAGTATCTAAAAAAAATCTAGGTGCTTACAAAGAGAGTGGTGCCACACCTACAGTTTAAGGCTGCCTACTTCCCACATCCATGGTGCGCCCAGATAAGCAGACTGCAAAATCCAAGTTTGCTTTGCAGCTTCTATGTAGGTTACAAGACATCTTTTAGACTTTTAATATATCAATACATGGCTTTAATACAGTCACTGCATCTAAGTAACTGGAAACCACTTCTACCACCCCTAAGTGTCATTAACAACAAATTGAACTACCTATTTTCTGGAATAGTTCACTCAACAGTATTGAGTAGCTAAACTCTACCCCATTTCTTAAAGGAAAAAAAAAAAAAAAAAAGAAGCAAACAATTACAGTCAAACATGAAAATTTTTGTGTGTTCAACATTTCCAAAGACTGCAATTCTTTAGACACATTTAAGTCAATTTCAGTTAACTACAAAAACATGACAAGTTGGGGTTTTTTATTTTCCAATTTTGTTTTAGAGTTCTACCACAAGTTACATGAGCTACAGAAATCACTGCTGACAACTACAGTAAATAAATCCCCCAGAAGTTCTGTCACTCATCATCTAGGCTGTGAACTCCAAGACAGATGATTTTGTCTCTACCCGCTGCGTTAATCTATTACGGTGCTTGAATCAAACAGAATATAAAACTCAAATAAAACATTACATTCTGTACTACAGGTTAGAAAAAATATTCCAGAAGCCCAGCATTGTTTAGCAAATACATCTTAAGTCACACATTTGCAATCACATACAGGTATACCAATGAAGAAAACAGAACATGACTGAACTCCATTGAAACACAGTGAACACGTAGGTCCATTAAAAAGATTAGAGAAGCAGAGGTGCTTTCACAAAACACGTACGATCTATCTTAGAGGTAGTTTTGAAGCATCCTGAAACATGCTATCATTAGTTAAGTCCCTCATCCCCTTCTGGGAGATCAACATGCCTTCGGAAATACTGGGATGCTTGTTCTCTGTGTTCAAAGATGCAAGGGAAAGTAATTTTAATCTCATGATATTTCAACATATTCATGATAAATGTATAACAGAAGAAAGCACTGCTGAACTACTGAAGTACTACATCTGTCATATGACTGACCAATTTTCTGTCTCCAGTTAATTAACCACATAGTAAGGCCTCATATGCTTAGCATGTGACTAGAATTTTTAAAGCATTCATCTTAGAAAGCCTTCAAATAGATTGGTTTAAGCAGCTTTACTCCAATATTATTTCTTAACAAGGAATTTATAAAACTCTCCAAAAAAAAAAAAAAAACAAACCAAAACCAAAGCACAGTCCTAAAGCAAACACGCACATGCTGAGCTTCATCTTGCAAGGCAAGGGTTGAATACAGTGACCACTCACAAGCCATCTCTTATACATTTTCAGAACAGGAAATGTCCCAAAAAACCCAGTTTGCTCATTAATTTCCCAGGGCAAATTATTTTTTATCAAAAACCTCACCATACTCATTTGGGATGGGATTGAGATGTGTGGTGGCATGAGAGAATTCACAATTGAGGAAATAACAGTATCTTACCACCTTCTCACACACACATCCATATCCTCCCCTAAAGCCACCCTAAATACTTCCACAGCCATTCTAGAAAAGGGATAAGCTGTCTTGATTCCAAGTTACATGAGGGAAAAAAACCCAAACAAACCAGAAATTTTTATAGAAGGGGACAGGGAGAAGACATCTCCACAAGCTGAACTGATGAGTGCTGAGCTTGCCAAGCTGACCTGAGGTTCCCTCCTTTGTAGCATTTCCTGACTATTACTCAAAGTTAATTCTATTACAGAGCTAGATACCTTAAAATAAGCTGGTAGGAACGTCATGTTCAGTACACCTAAAACACACATCATATTTACTGCATTGAGTATTTCACACGGAGACAAGGTTCATTTTGGGAAAGAGACCTTCACTTTCAGAGCTGTCTCACTTATGATCTTGTTTTTGTAATTGTAACATTACAAGTGTCACATGTATTTTCCATCCATACTTCTCTCAAGCTCTATCCTCTCCTATCCACCAAGAAATGCTGGGGGATAAACCATCACCTCAAATACTGCAAAAAAGGAAATGTAAAGAGTGTCTTAATTTAATTTTAACTGTTTTTTTCTTTCAACAGAAAGGAAAGATGAAATAAACGTATTAAGTTTCTACATCATATAACAGACTCGGAATATTTAGCAATCCAAATAAACCATAATTTATTTTCTATCTCCCAACAGTGGTATTAGTCACTGGGCCAATCTAAATAGTGAGGTTTCCCTCTACCCACCCCAAATTACACATAAAAAACTCCAAAGTAACTTTGAATGAAGAAAGCTGAATCCCTACCCCAAAACTTACCAACTGTGGCAACTCTGACAGGCACATTCAGAAATATTAAAACTGGGATCAAAAGGGTATTTTTAAATTGCAGAAGTAGCTGTTTCCATTGTGGGACTAATGAGGGTGAAGTCTCTTCAAAGCTGTCCAGAAGGCAGTGATTCTTTCCTTCTGAGCTGCTGCTAAGGAAGCAAAGGCACCTGCCAGACGTTTGGGCAGCAGCAGCAGATACAATGGACACCAAAGCCAATTTGGCATCAGGTAGTAATTAGGAGATGGAAAAACCACTACAAGGCATAGAGGCTATTGAAGAAGCAGCACAGGAAAGAATGCAGGGTCTCTTGTGCTCCAAATAATAGGAGTTATTACCAGGATTTCAGACATGCTTTTAGAAGGGTTTTTAAGAGGAAGATCAAAATGCCAGTAGAGGAACAGCACTGCAGAAACTAGCCTCCACAGCAGTGACAGGGTTCCAACCTCTCTCTTTCCTAAAGGTCCTACAGACTTTACGGGGAAAAAGTTAAAAACTCATCAGGGTTCATCATTTTGTCGGACTTTAAAAAGAAAAATAAGGAGGTTCTAAAGGAAGTAGAGAGATTTGGTATTCTGAAATAAAAACCTGTACCATTCAATTCGCTTTCTTGTAACTGAATTAATGATCCTGAAGTTTCTAGATGATTTAATATACAGCTTGGGAAAGAGAGCAGTAGACAAAACACAGTTCCTGCTTCTTTTCCATCATTCAATGAGAAAAATATCAGAAGCCTTCCTTAAATCTCTCACTCTTCTGGAAAACAGGCTGACAAACATCTGGTATTTTGAATTCTGAACACAAAAGGACACTAAAACAGTGAAAGAAACAGTGTCTCCCCCATTCCCAGGTGTCATGCTCTAAATAAAACTGTACTGCAACAATTTCCTCATTAGCTACATTTGTTGTCCCAATGCAGTAGCTAATGTGCAACTAAGGGCCTATGTCAGGCAGAACCACTACGCATCAGCAGGGCTTCTGCAAGCACCTGACCTATACTGGCATGACCAGGCTTGTACTCTGTTTCCAAATGGATTTGGTCATCTATCAAGTAAATTATTTTATTCTCTGCATCACAACTAATTTCCTGTATTTCCCAAGTTATTTTGCAAAAACATGAATTGGGGTGGGGGAAGTGGACAGGTCATGTGTTGACAACAGAGACAAAAAAAGTCACAAAATAATAAATTTGTGACCACAATGGTGACAGGTCGATGGGATTAAAAACAAACAAGAAACCCAAGATCCTGTTTTTCCCAACATCCAGATATGAAAAGTTCCTTTGTTTGCATACTCCGAGGCACGACTGCTTTATTTTAATTGAAGGTTGTTTTGTTATTGACCTTTTTGTTTGGTAATTTACTTCCCCTGCAGTTTTACAAGGCATTCTTAAGATCTAGTCTTCACCGACCAAATAGCTGGTCTCAAACAAGCTATTTGCATAGAACCACTGCAATTTTAGAAGTGTTTGAAACAAAATAATGACGATTATTTGAGAATCTAGAAGTCCAGAAGATGTCTTCTTCCTCCTGTTGCAGCAATTCAAGGTGCCTTTTGTCTCAGTCTACAGTACCCTTTTTTAAGTGACAATTATCAACTGAGTCAACAGCAGTAGCTGACAAGTCAGCTACTAATGAAAGCAGTTTCGTATTAATAAGCTGAAATAAAGTACCCCACATTACCTTCTGACTACTTGGCTACGAATACCACAGTCTCTGACAAAGGGCTGATAGAAAGCAGCAGGTCACTGCAGTTATTTATTCCATCACCACAACTCAAAGCTCTGCCTCACCTATGCTCTGCCCTAAATCCATGCATTAGAAATGTTTATGCTGCTGGAAGTGCAGAACTCCTGACCATTGCAACTCAAACATGGGAAGACATGAAGCAATTAATTCAAAGCTAAATTACATTATTCCAGAGTTTGCATCCTCAGCCCAAGGACAGAAATGTCTATTTGTTAAAATTTGTTTTGTATTCTGCCACTCAGTTGCCACGCAAGCTGTAATTTTCACAAACTGCACTGCAGAGATGCTCTGGTTTTATTACATACAGATACCATGGCTTCACACTTTATAGACAAAAAAAAAAAAAAAAAAATGAAGAAATCCTTAGGCTCCAGCTGGATTTTAAATACAAGCAACATAAGTCAACAGCAGACAGACCAAAAGATCATGTGATATGACATTTGGACTGTTGCTTGGAGGGGTTTTTTTTGTTATCGCTGAGGTTGGGTGTGTTTGGTTGGTTTTGTCAGAATTTTTAAGGTTAAACAGCAAATAATTTTGTACCTAAGGACAGCCAAGAAAAAAACCAAGGTCAGCTACCAAGTGTGACATGATAAAATATAAAGCATAATTGCAATTAGTTTAAAACCAACCAAATCACAAAACATCAACCCCTCCCCCCAGGACTAAAAAGACTGAATGCAATTACAGTCAGTAACAAAATCCCTGCAAAGAAACATCTCAAACCCATGAGTTTATTTGACCTAAGCAAACTAGAACATATCCACCACTCCACACCCAATGGGTTACACTCCTGAGGTTACAGGTAGCACTAGACTGACTTCGCTATCAAATACTCCAGTGCAATATTTCAATCACTGCTGAAGACCAGGCTGTGCCAACATCTGCAGTACATTTATCCTAAGCCTTCTGCTTTCCTAAAGGACCTGTTCGTTTTCCTAAAACATGCAACAGAGCTGTGGTTCTCCATTCCCCATTAAATATACCTCTGCTTCTATAACTGGAAGTCGCACTTGCTATCAAAGGAAGACAAATATTTAAATAAATAAATCAGCAGGACAAGAAAAGTGATATTCTTATTTCACACCCTGTGGTTGAGATTCCATACAAATTCGAAGTATGTCAGTACTGTAGCTTTTAACAACTTTTAAAAGACCTACTCAAAAAAAAAAGCCCCAAACAAAAACCAAAAGATAAACTCTTACAGCTCTTGTATTCTAATTTTTTTTTCCTTCTTATTTAAGTAATGGCAAATGAGAATGAGTAGCTAAGTTATTCCACAGTAATTCATAAACAATAAACAAGCTAATGCATTAAGATGCTTAACTCAAGTTAGTTAAGTTTATAAAAGCAATAAAACCTCTTTCAAATTAAGACAAGATTATCTCCTTTCCTCCTTTTACAATAAGGCAATTCAAGTTCTACATTTAAACATGACATCTGATTAACTGCATGAAGTGGTAAAACCTCAAGGATGCAAGTTGCTAATTTTAGCAACCGTAAAAATTCCTATCTATTGTTAGCAGTTTATTTTTGCCTCCAGCAGTTCAATCAGAGCATTTTAATAAATGCAGGTTGAATTTGTCAAAATTACTGATTTGTGCATCCAGAGTGAAGAATTCATGTGCACATAACATGCTCTTTAGCCCTGAAATTCAGATGAGCTCGGCAAAATAATCAGCACACCATACACATTTTACTCCAAAGACTTTTATGGAAGACAAACCAGCAACTTATTTAACAGTTAATTTACATAACCTTGCTTTTAGAGAACTTACATTTTTTTGCAGTGTGGGCATTTTGCTAGTGTGTTAAACCTCAGTTCCATCCACTGTAAAAAAAGAAAAAAAAAAAAAGGTTGAAAAATTGGCCTTAGAAAACATTTGTTGTACTTCAAGCTAAATATCACTGTGAAAACATTTCGCTTCTCAGGCTTTCTTTGACTTGTTTCTTGCTTTCTTCCATAAACGGGATGCCCTTTTGCCAGTGGCAACACAGAACTGGGATTTCCATGTAAAAATTTCCCATGACTTGCCTTCGTATTACAAGATTCGCTTGACGTAATGTGGTTTCATCCACAGACACGGTATGGGCAACATGACAATATTCATACAGTTTTCTTCTCTTACTTCCATGACTATGAATATATCTCAAATCAAAATAAATGTGTTTTCTTTGGCACAATTACAGACAGATGCATTTTCCCATCCTTCCCCAACCCTTACATCATTTACGAAAACTAAGTTAAGTGTGCACAGAAAGATTAGCTAAAGAATATTTTAGAAAGTAAATGTCTTTTTAAGTTTCATATCAATAAAATAGAGAACACTATTGTCTACTTACACAACATTTTAAAAAGGTGATATATAAAACCATACATGGTATGGTCATAACCTTCCATGCACAGACTAAAACCTATCTGGGAAACAGCCTTAGTGAAAGTAATGCCTACAGTTACCTCAACCAGAGGATACACAGCCATATACTCCTCTAAACCCAGCCATTTCTGTTAAATTTCATTCTGTGATCATACAAGCATTTTAAACGTGTCTGCCTTGAACAAGGGGACAAAATTATTGTTCTTCTCTCTGTAAGGAGTTATATTGTAACTGTAGGTCTCTTCTGCTGCCTTTCAACTGGAGGTAGTTAGCATAGTTTCCTGGTTAAATACCATTCTCCTCTTCCCCCTCCTCTTAATTTATGGAAAAGTCACACTGCAAGTTACTAGCAGAGGAAGAAGCTACAGCACAGACCACCAATGCTTCTGTTCTGATCCTCCCTATCTTGGTGAGGAATCAGAAGCTCGTCTACTGACGTGACTAGTGTCAATGTAACTGCTACAAACACAAATCAAAATCAGAACCCATCCTTGCAGGGAAAACAGGACTCAGCTACAGCACCATGTAAACACTGAGAAGAAATTTATGTGCAAAGAAAGAGGATGTGGCTTGTCATGCCTTGCCAGAATGAGAATCTTTTGCTGTAAGCAAGGTTCTGATCTGTAGTATTCACATTGCATCTTCCTGTCTCTTGAAGGTGTCCCTCACTTTTATTTACTTCTAATGGGGCTAATTCTCCACTAAGAAGAAATCCATCATTTTTTCCCTGGTTCTGAAGTATCCAGTTACACAGTTGTTCTTTGAACTTCATTTATTTACAAATACTTGGCCAAATTGATTTAGCATAGTTATATTTTACCCCTTTAATAAAATGAAAAGCTTCTGTAATACTCCCCACCTGACAATATGTTTTAGGAGCATTAATTCTACTCTCACATTCCTACCATGGAGCAAGTTTTCTATTTGCTTGTCTCGCTGTCAAAAACTACTCAGTTTTGCCTCATTCTGCACAGCAAAAGAGAGATAAGGTGCAGCTGTCAGTTCCAGGGATGGAGACCAGCCCCTTCAGAGCTGTTCTTCCAGCTTTTTAAATTGCAATTCCAGAAATAGAAGCAAATCTAAACCCAGTACTTTTATGCATTTGTAATTCAACTTCACTCCTGTACACTAGTTTTATTCCAGAGTAGGCAACCTGATTTCCAGAGTTACTTATTAATGATCTTTCTAGGGTTTTATTTATTTTAACAGTTCTGAACATTAGCCGTAATTATTAATGATACAAACTCAAATGCAATTGCGCTCCAAATTTTGATGGAAAAAACCCCAATCTGTTTCACTGAGAGTTACCTGGAAGTAACAGAAGCACTAACTGTTATGATGCCTTCTGCACACATGGGAAATATTTGCAGAAAAAAAGCAAAAATGTGACAAGACATTCAAACTACAAGAATACAGATCATATTAGCACAGTAGG
>NW_010320112.1:22688-34387 GCF_000700745.2 Antrostomus carolinensis
TATTTTCATGCACATTCTAATTCTTGGAGTTTTGGTGGGTTTAACAAGAAGTTGATATCACACTTAATGACAGTATTTTTACTCATATTCCAGGGTGCTTTAAAGTACCTCATCTTGTTTCGTGTTGTTAAGAAAACCTGAGGTGACAGTTACGTTAAATTTAGCTCCCTGACAACAATTCAATTCCCATTGAAACAATACAATAAACAATAGCCCAAACCCTGGTTAGATGGACTGAAACACAGATAAGGATTTCAGAGAGCTCTTCAATGTTTCAACTGTGGATAAAAAACAGACCTTCATCAAGGGATTTACTAGAAGAATATGTCAAACTTTATTCTTTCTGAGCCTAAAATAGTTCTCAATAAAAGATAGAGGAAAAAAAAAAAAAACAAACCTACATATATACATACAGCTGCTTCTGCCAAAAAAGCTTCCCCTCCACTCTCCCCAGGTCCTTTGGGAAAGCAAAATACTTCTGCAAATTAAAAATTTCTTAGTTTTCTAAAGAACTAAAAACTAAAGGGTTTTCTATTCAATTATTTTAGAATAAATACTTTTGATATTGATTAGTTTTTAAAAAAATAAAATTGACAATTCTTGCCCTTGAGGGTCTCTCTGAAAGGAGGAGGATGGGGGGAAGAGAGGGGCACCCCTCCCCTGCCTGCCTCCATTTCCAAAGGCAACTCTGCCTCTGACAGCCACAAATCATCACAGGCAGACGCCCCTGGCAGAGGGGCTGCGGGGAATGACTTACTGCTGGCAGAAATAGTAACTCAGCCACAGCCCAGGTCCAGAAGCTCTCAAAAAAGCCCAAACCAGATCAGATGACAATTCAGCAGAAAAATGAAATTCTCATCCTACCCACCTTTTCTGTTCTACTACTTTTCCACTTGTCTGAACTCCAAATCTGACAGAAACAGTGGAAGCCTTAACACATAAAAGGCTCCTATCGTGTTACCCAAAGGAAAAAAATAATCTGATGAACGAAATGTGAATAACTACTGATAGTCAGCTACACTATCACTTCAGTACTGTCATTCTCCCAGCTGAGACAGAGAAACTTGAAGGCATTCCATAGCATAGAGCATGCTTTTAATAATTTATGAAAAACACTTCCTACACGTAGAGACAGGGAAAGCACAGCCTATACTTATGCTGGGGGAAAAAAAAAAAATCCTTTGAAAGGTGGTGAACAAGTTGATACTCTTTGGAAGAACACAGAATAAACAACAATTTGACTTTTCCACCCCAGGGAGTCTAGCTTTGCTTGTCTATTTAATTTATTTTTTTAACTGCCACGTAAAGTAGGAGATATCTTACTGAGTTGCTGAGAGAGGCATCTAGCATTATGTATTTGCTTTACAATATGGAGATATCAAAGGTCAGAAATACCCTCACAAAAGCTGAGTTTCCAAGCTGGCTAAAGCACTTATATTTTTTGTTAAGGTCACATGCAGACTTGCATTTAGAAAAAAAAAAAACAAAAAAACCCCCAGAAAACCCACTGTAGCTGTTGCCAGTTACAAACTACTGTTCTTCAGTAAGGATTATAATAGGCACATATGTTTGGGTTTTTTTTAATATATAGGCAGCATTAGCAGATAGAATATTTCTCAAGCATCTCTCTAATGGTTTCTCAAGATACTGCATTACTTGTAAATTCATAATCAAATCCCTAGTTACCCTTTAAAAATAAAAAGTGTAAGAGCCACCTTCTTCTCCCTGCATCCATCATCTGCTACAGCAGTTAAGCCATAATCACGCACCTCACTGACCCATAAACCTGAAGTGAAGATTTGAAGGAACAAATCTATTTCATTATAGAGCCCATGACAAGGAAACCCTTCTATCACTGCTGACAGAAGACAACATGGTGTGCTGTCCCTAAGCTTCCCTTTTCCTTTCACAAAATGCACTTGGATATTCTCTGGCCTTCATGTATCTTAGATCCTTTGTTTCAGGAATGTAACACCACCCTGGTGACTACTCAGGTCCTCCAGCTGTACCACTTACCTTAGCCATTTCCCGTAACTCACAAACCTGACAAACATTCTAGCAGTGCTAGGTGATGAAGCTAAAGCTAATTTGTGTTTTTCAGAGACTGTTCCTAAATCAGAATTCAAGTATGGCAGCCCCTTATCCATGTAAAAGGCTCCAAGCGGTTCAACAGCAAAGGAGTGTTCTTGCATCCTACCACTTCAAAAACAGGATCAACTTTCAGCTTCACGTATAAACCAAAATCTGCAGTTCTGTAACAACTGACAGATACACTAATAGCAAGTGTTACAACAAACAGCTTTCAGGGGAACTTACAGCAATGGCTGAGCTGCTCTCTTAGCCACTGCAGAGCATAACCATCATTGCGAGTCTAAACAGAACCTGGCAGCATAACTTCCTTCTCCAGCACCATCCACTCTTGCATCACTAAGCAATAAAACTGACTCTGGGCTTTACCCATGCATGCACATAAAGACTGTTAGAAGTTTTCCACATAAAGATAACCAAACACAGACCATGCCATCCATAGCAATACAAGCACAGAAGAAGCTTTAGTTCCTCAATGATGCCATAGAGTGAGGCAATACATCTTCAAAGTGCTTAAGAACAAATAGCTTGAGTGATAGCACGGTGAGGTGAGAAGGAGAATCTGGTGCTTTACTTACAAGGAATGTATTTCCACAGTGCCCACATACCACTCTAGTTCCATCTGGTTGAACTGGCAAGGCAGGCTGAGCTGGCTGCTCTTCTGGAATCAGCATTACTGGTCCAAGAGTAATGATGCGTCTACTGTATTAAGAACATTAGATGTACATACATGTAATTAAGCCAGCAAAAGAGAAGGACAATGCATTTAAGTAATTAGCTCAGTCACTACCAAATATTTTGCACTTTTAAACTATAATCTGCTTTTTAAACAGATGATGCACACAGTTTTGGTCTCTCTCTAAAGTGTTTTCCTTTTCAGTTTTGAAAACATTTTCTTTCACTTTAAGATCAGCTACACAAGCCAGAACCCTGTAGAGATCAAAGACTTGCCATCATGTGGCAGAAACACTCCGCAGGAAAATGAAATCTTAATACTCAGGGTGAGCAAGCCCATGAATTGGAATGTACGTACCCATGTGAAACACGTAGAAAAGAGTAATATGACTTCCATAACCTAGTTCTCCTTCTCAAGTCAGATCCTCCTCCTTCCCACACTACTGACATTATGTCAATATAAGCAGCATATCCGCATTTGTACAGTAAAAATTCTATTCAAATTGAGTGAACTAAAAAAGAAAACCATCCCAGGTTGACTAAATGCAACAATTTACTTTAAAAAACAGTTTGCATTTGCTTTTATGTTTACTGCGTTTCAAATTCAATTATACAATTTGTCTGTCCAAAATGACAGTACCTAAATTAACCAACTCAAAGCAGAATGAGGATCAGACTTCCTAGCATGAAAAAAGTGGAGGGAAAAATTAAAGCATTTTTTAACTTGCATGGCATCTCTCTCCATACACAACCAAAATTGTATTCTAGATGGCCTCCCTTCAATTTGTAGCCTTACATTTAGGGCATACTCCCAACTCTCTCCTTCAAAATACCATGATTTTGCTCATCTTCTAGTAAGACAAATACACAGGCTGTCTTAGGGAAACTCTTGAGAAATATGCTTATGAGATTATTTTAATAAAATTAGGGAGTTCCTGATTCAGCTTGGTTACCAACCATATGACGCATTACAACAGAAGTATCCCACGAACATCCTCTGAGAAAGTATTTGGAATGTTTTCAAGTTTTCCTCAACACTGTGTTAAGAAAAAAAAAAAAATCCCTGCAAGACTCAAACTATGTTTCAAAACCAGAACAGCCAACAAACTGGGGACTAGGGCACTTGGTGGGGTACAGCTTCCATTCAAGTATCTGCAGACCAAGCCTTCATCTTAGTTTCTCATGTTACAGCTGCACCACTTACCATCAAATTACTCCTTCCTCAGTAGGATCTTTAACACCCTAAGCCCAACAGTAAGAACACTCACTATAGCAATTGTGCTTGTTTCTTTTAAAACAAATGTGTAAATCAAAGTCAAGAGCTGAGAGGAGATTGAAAACTCAGCATAACAAAGATGGGAGGACAGAACTGAAGCTAGCCTACTGCTCCCTCTCCTGCTCCATTCTGAAGTCCCAACTCTGAACTAGGCAGGCAAAATGAGCACGCTGTGTGTTTACAATAATTAAGTTTGCAAGAAATTATGAATGTTAAGTCCCGGAAGCAAGAAGGGATTTTCTTCATTGTTGTTCTTTGTACCATCTGTTTCTTATAAAGTAGCTAAAATGGGAAACACACATTTGAGACTACCACTAAATAGAAAAAGATATTTTTTTTTCCTCTTCAATCTTAAAAATTTCAAAATTGACCCTGCCACAACCTGTCGCTGTAGTAGGTTAGTAATGCTCTGTATGCATCCATGTACAGAGGCCCAGGCTTGGATCTCTCTACTTCTAAACATTCAACACAAAGACCACTGTTGCTTTAAATAAAATGATCTCAAAACACTTACAGTTTTTTTGTTCTTACCAGTTTGGTCTTGGACAGCCTATTTTCCGAGATGTATCCTTACAGATAAGGAGACAATTACATTGACATCTAACATACTTCTTCCCTGATGGAGGGTTTTTGATTGGCTAAACAACCAAAAAAAACACCAAAGAACACACATCAAAAGTCATAGCAATTCACTTTTTTCCTCAGAGCAGTATGACAAAGCAGAACAACTTCAGTTACAACTTCTTGCTAACAGAGAAATACAGTTCCTTTTAGAGGAAACTTGAGTCAAGACAAAATTAGTTTTCTCTCTCTGCCCAGAGAAAGTGCAGATTTCCTCAGTAGAACAAAGAGATTCTGCAAACTAATGGAAAAACCATTCATATTTTAGCAATGAAGAATTTAAGACTTCAGTTTAGTTTATTTTTTTCAATGTGAACTTAAGTAGTAGTATATTTTTTTAAAAAACAGTTAAAATATCAAGCAGGCCTCACTGCCCAATACAATGGCTTTGTTCAGCAGTGCAAGGATCACAGTCTTGCTCTCAGTCACTAAGAGAATATGTAGACATCGTTGAACTGTAGTCTTAAACTGTACTGAAATTATCTTTCTCCAATCTGGGAGTCAAGCTTCTGAGTCCCTTTCACACAGCAAATCACAAGTCTCAAGAGTTGCAAGATACTTTCTTTGGCCTGAAACATTATATATTGGTAGGGAAACTGAGTATTAACAGCAGGTTCTCCACTCTCTCTTTTAAGTGAAACTAAATATGTTTTTCTACAGATTTAAGGCTTCCTGTTTTCTGGACATAATTTAAAGTTCTTTTCATAAAATAAACCCAATACAGTGTTCCTCATGGAATGCTCCCAGCAGCTGTGGAGTGCTGCAGTATCAGATAATGAAACTAAAACTCACGGGAAGGGGGGGAAAAAAAAAAAAAAGAGAGAAAAAAAGTAGGAGGCCAAAAGCTGAAGACTTGAATTAATAAAAGGGGGGTAGGAACAAAAAGGTCTGTGATCACTGAAACAGAACCTACAATTTCTGCATTTCAAAATTGTTGTGGTTTGTTCGCACGCTAACAAATTGACTGAATAGTATTGCAGGAGGAAAGCGTGCATCCAGGGAGAGGTGTGGGCTAGTTACTTTGTTTCTTCCACTCTTAAAATAATTCAATTCTTAATTTCTCTTCATCCCACCAAAAACATTCTCACCCTTCTTTACAGAAGGGTAATTACTTAAACAACATCTTTGCTTTTTGTCCTCTGCCTCTGAAGGAATCATCCTGTGCAGCCTCTTCAACAGCACAAAGATTTATTCTAGTTGCTTATGGTCATCCTTGTGCCAGCAACCCTTGAACTTCCACACTAGCTACGCTACCAGTCAGCTGCACTGACAGATCCTTTGCAGAGATCCAGGAAGGGACTCACCCCTCACAGGTGAGGACATCAATTCTCCCAACTACGTACTTCAAGATCCCCACATTTCCCTTCACAAAAATAAAATGCTAAAAATCCATTTTACCGTAGCTTCATTGCAAACTGTGCACTTAACAACATGTTGGTGTAGCTTGCCATCCAAATTGATTAGCGACTGGCACACACGACAGTTTATTACAGGAACGCCGCTGGCATCTGGGCTTGCAATGGCAGTATACGGAGGAGGAAGCTCTGCTGCAAAAGATCAGGAAATCTCAGTTGAAAAAAACAAACAGGATCCTAAAACATGGTCAGCAAATATAGTCCCTAACAGACACAGCCAAAAAAAAGAAAAAAATATTTATGTTAATTATTAGTATAAACGTAAGACAAACTTAAGTTTGTTTTCCCCTTCCCCACAAATTCTGTGTACCTGAACATCAACTGTATATAAAGCGTATCAACAACACAAAAACACCATAAATCACCCCAGAAAAGTTGATCAGACAAAAGGCTTATCTATGCAACTTTATTTTCAAACCAACTTTTTCAAGTCTTTACACTGAAGGGGGGGGGGGGAAAACCCCCAAACCCACCACAGATGACTAACACCCAGAGACTGGCTTCTGAAGAAAAACAGAGAAAATTAAACAAGACATAAGTAGGTAGAAAAGCCATAACCAGCATTTACAAACATCTGGAGAGACTGAAAACATGTTACTGTATGATAAATACTTGTATAAATACTACAGATAAAAAAAAAAATACAGAAAAGTCCTGTTAAGGAAAAGTATCTTGGATGGGAAGTGGCATGAAGTGCTTCTTTGTGTGCAACAACAGCAAATTTATGTTATCTTGAAGAAAAAAGATGAACTGAATCCTCAGAGCTTCTGCTTTTAAGAGTTCCAGATATTTTTGTTGTCCAAGAGCCAAAGCACAGATGCACAAGAAGGTTAAGTCACTTAAGCCAGGCTAACACACAGGAGAACACAGTGGCCTCAGGCCCCTGTGGAAGAGCAGATTTCGGCTTCGTCACTCCTGAGCCCATGGCAAACCAGGGAGGAAACACTCAAGATCCTTCTTGGTTTAAGCATTCATGGAATTAAAACAATTCAACATAGCAACCTCTCATGAGCTTATTGACACAATTATTTGGCATGTAGGAGCACTGGCTTTTATTTCATCAAGAAGTTCAGGGCTCTTCAGGTAAGCAAATAAGGAATGGGCATATTTAGCAGCTCATAGTTAACTTTTTTATACTAATAATTTGAAATTATTAGCCTTGGACTTCAAAAAATGATTTCATAATTACATCCAAGCAGACAATAAAATCTTCAGAGAAGCAAGGAGAGATCAACCTACTTTCAGTGTACAGATGGCACTGAACAGAGCAGGATCTGCTGGAGGGGTGGTGAGGGAAATCACGGGCTGCTATCAAAGCTAAAAAGCCCAGTACTAAATTTAAGCCTCTAAGAAAGCACTCATCACTCCTTCCTTGTTTTAAAGTGGATGTCATAAACTGGAGGGATATCATGTCATAGGCTGAAGGACCCCTGTCTGCCTTTCAGATCCCAAAATCATCATAAACCTTTGAAACAGCATTGCTGTTCAATCCTCTCACCCTTTGCTACTTGGCCTACAAGCAAACTAGACCCATACTTGATTTTAACTCACAGAGGCAGCAGGAAGAAGGTGGACACCTTGAGGGTCTCAGAACTGCATCCAACATACTTGAATTATTTCAGACAAGAAACAAAAATTAACTTAAACACAGTGATGCAGTTCTGAAGTAATCATACAAACTGATGCTCCGATACTCGAGCAAGCAAACTTCACACCTTCAGCTTTGATATCCTGATTGCAGAAACCAACATCCTTGAGAAATGTCAGGTAACTGAGAGCATTCCAATTTTTTATGTTTCTGAGGAATTACAGTAGCATCCAGTTGAAAATCCAGAATAACAATATTTTGCAGCACTGTGATACCCTATTTTCAGTACGAGACCGCCACATGCAAGAGAAGAGATATTACAATATACTGACAACAAAAACACACAAGAGGAAACCTCAAGCCCCACACACTTCGGTCACTGGAAACAATCTCAAGCCTACTAAATCACTGCAGAAACCAGGCCTGAGATCTGGATGACAGGAGCAGCAGTGTCTTAGCTGCAAGTGGGAAAGCCAAGGCTGCTGCAAAGGGGTTTTGGCCATCAGCAGGATGCTTAGCTGCTCCTGCAGCAAGCAGCTGATGCACTTTCTGGCTCAGAGAACAGGTAGCCATAAAACAAAAAGCATTTCCAGCAGATTGAATACGAAATCTCTGTCAAGACACCCCTACAGTTAAATCCCAGCTTTGGCATTGTTTTGTCCTCTCCATTTAAAGTGTGACTTCTCAACTCTTATCAGCTGGGCACAAGGCAGCTGTACTAACAAAAGGCAAAGAGTATCCTGAACAGCACTAGGAAGTAAGACACAGAGCCTTTCAGCTTTCCACAATCCTGGAATTCTTTAAGAACTGGCAACTACACCTGTCTAGACATTTGTAATATCCTATACCCTACTTGTGACAACTCTTACAATTTTCAAAGTTGGTTAAATGACGTGTGTGAGAACCTTCAGACACTGCCAGCCACCTCTAAGCATAGTACTGGAGCTGCTCGGCTTCCAGGTAAGCAGCCTCCCCCTTCCTGTCCTGCTGGCTCAGCAAATTTCAGGTAGCAAGCGAGTAATGGCTGCTTTTCAGAGTGGTGCTGCAGCAAATAACATTTGCTACGGAGCAGAAAGCCAGGGGCATCTTGGCACTGCAAACTTCATGCTTAAAGGAAAAAGTGCCTTTGGAAGAGCTCCAAAAAACAAAACAGAAAAAGCCACCAAAATTAAGTTTAAAGAAAAGCATGGGCAGGGTGGGGTGGGGGGAATAAAGGCACTGTCTCAGAGTTTGCTGCTTATTATCCCTTAATAAAAAGGCTGGCAGCTTTCCAAGCACATTAACATATGGGGGGGTTGTTGGTTTGGGGTGGTTTTTTGGGGTGGGTTGTTTGTTGGTTTTTTTTTGTTTTGACAGCTTGAATTTCAGGCTAACTATAACATCTAAAAACAGTTCATAAAGGTCTATCATGTTGGATGTGAGTGGATGGCAACTTTCATGCACCCACCAGAAGTTTCAGGACATATTTAATGAAATACTGCATTTCCTGCTACTGACATACCAGTGTACAGCTGTATTATCAATTTTTCTTAAAAAAAAAAAAAAAAATCCAATAGTAACTAGTTCAGCAAGATTAGCAGAGTGCCCTGCCATGCAGTACATTTGACTCTAACCTACAGTTCCTTCCTCACCCCCAAAGGGCAGAGATGCAGTAGAAGATAACACATATTCAACATCAGAAATTCCTTGTCGTGCCTGTGCCCTTTACTTCCTTGGTATTTGAACAGCAGAAACCACACAGAACCACCTGCAGCTTACCTGGGTAAAACAGAAATAAGTTTTGTTTGTGGTTTGTTTTGTTTATTTGATTAAATATATATATATATATATATCTCCTGACCTGGGAGAGAGTGGGTGAAGGGAAAAAAAAAAAAGAAATCTACATCAGAGACAAGTAGTTAAGGTTTGAGAAAGCCTGAAGAGAGAGACACACACACACACACACAAAAAAGAGCACACTGAATAACCACCTTACTACAAGGAGGAGAGCTGATGGTCCCACCCTTCATCTATGTGAAAAGTTTCTTAAACACTGTGCACATCAAAAACATTTTTCTTGCTTGCTTCCATCATTTGCAACAAACACTGAGCCAACACCACGATTCAACCACCCACCAGCTTACACTGAAAAGGGTCAGTTGGGTCTCAGCTGCAGCCCAACAGGGGAAGAGAAGGGTACTTTCAAACCACAGCCTCTCTAATTTAAATCTCAGGGTGACATACTGGGCACAGTAGATAATTACAGGGATAAATCTATTAATGTACATTCAGGTGGTAGTTTGGAGGACAAAAGGCTTCTTCCTCCTTCCTCTGTGGCTCCACACCAGTCAGGTGATGTTAAGCAAGGAAGCTCTGCAGAAAGGGGTTTGGAAGCAAAACCCATCTCCCCACGAAAATGCTTCTTCCCTCTATGTCTAGACTTGCACTAGGGAGAGAGAGATAAAGACTAACTGTTAGCTGAAAGGCTGTTTAGCTTGCACAGATCTTTTCACTACAGATAACTGACAAAGCAAGGAAATTAGAGCTACCCAGTCTATACCACAGCTCTGCAAAATTTGTTCCACAGATGCTTTTTTTCATAAGCTTTGTAGAGCAGTTTTGAAGTGCCACCTACTATGCTTGCTTGTGGACCGACCAAACAAGAGATCCTCAACTTGCAAAGAGATGTCTGACACTCTTGGGAACAAGCCACTTCTCTCAAGCACCACACCCCACCACCAGTGCCAAACTAGTTAATAGGACCTCCAGAGATGGGCTGAAGATGTAATAGGACACAGCTACCAACAGAAACGAGCATTTGGGGTCCAGTTGGTTTCCAGATCATGAGTTTTACCCTAAATTCAAACAAGAGTCATTGATCCAATGCATTTTCATTATTTTTTAAATCTATAAAGATCACCTTAAAAATAGATTGAAATGTATGCAAAAGTAAGGACTACTAAGAATAAAAATATCACATATCAGAATTTAAACTAAGGATTTTTGGATTTTTTTAAACTACAAAACTTAGGGGATGATGTAAATTCTACACAATTTGATTAAAAGAAAAAAATTAAGCCTCTGCTGTTTCTCAGGCTGATATTTGTGCAATTTAAATGAAAGTGAACAGTCAACACCAGCTACAGCACTAACTGAAATACATTTTCATATCAAGGTAAAGAGGACTAGCTTTCCACAGCTTTAAATATTATGCAAAACAAACAGATGCTCACTTGTAGCATTCTAGTTACATACAGATGTAATAAAACTGTACAATTACATAAAAACCTTTAAGAAAGGCCCAACACACTGGAGCCAGTGAGATCAGGACTGTAATCTTACATTCTAAAGGCTGCCGCTAGCAAAACTACACTAATCTCATCTACTCTTGATTCCTCCAGCTTTCTCCTCCCTTGCTCTCTGCTCCAAAATGTTTAACTGGAAAAAAAAAATAAAATCCATTAATATATAGTTTAAACCATCTAAGTAAAAATATTCTAAGTAAAAATTTTTCACCTACTTACTAAATATTCAGTATTGTTCAACAAGATGGTTTTCCTAATCCTGTTAAAGAAAGTTAGCAGCACATTGTTAAGCCACAATTCCAGATTCGTAACCACAGTATCTGACTTGCTGTAAAAACAAAGCCAAAAACAGCTATGGCCTTGAAATGTGTTTGCAAGGACATCCCGGTGCTTTCGGACTTCAGCTACCGCACTGCACAGAGCCCCCCGCTTCTTTCAGCCTGTCTGCCAGGAGAGGAGCCGATCGGGGGCTGCTCCTGCCTGAGGTACCTCGGCGGTCACCGAGAGACGGAGCAGAGACCTGCGCACTTGTATTTCGCTGCCGCTGCCTCTGCCCCGCAGCTCGCTGCGCCGGCTTCAGTCGTTCGTAGGTAAGGATCCTTTACTTAATTCTGCTCCTAATTAATGGGGGAACCCAAGTCCAGCAATTACCTTGCAAGCTCCGACACGTAAGCGAGTTATGATAAGCAGACCGGTTCGGGCTCGCTCTGCCACTGCAAACAATTATTTTTATTTATTTATTTATTTATTTT
>NW_010320113.1:0-32873 GCF_000700745.2 Antrostomus carolinensis
CCACTCCCAAGTCCTTCTTTTCTGAGCTGGTCTCATTTGTTACAAAGCAAGAAGCAGAGGCATGGCGGGGCACAAGTCAGCAGTGCTTAGGCATTTTCCTCTACCTAATGGATGATAATGGCCTGTGAAGTGCAGTAAGAGCACTCTAAAAGGCCTGTCTTACACAGGTGATGCTGAAATGTGCTCTGCACTCAGAAATCATGGTGTAAAAATATAAGCTACTTACAGGCTGTTCAGAGGTGTGAGTGATTTGATCAACCCAGATACAGCTAATATATTTTTCATATGCTTTGCTTACTTCTTATTCACATGCTTTATTTAATAATCTGTTATCATATTTACAGAGGGCATAGTACTTTATTTCCGCTCCAAGGAGTATGTAGACCCTCAAGCACTCCTGAAAGCCTCCGAGTTCATCTTGCTGATAGAGTTGAGGGCGGTAAATAGAATCGCAGCAAAATGTTCAATATCTGACTGTACTCACGTCAACAAAAGGTATGTCTCATTGCAATGGTAATAGTGAGGCATCCAGCCATGCCACAGGGGAAATTGTTTACAGGCTTTGCTCTGTTATCTCACCGAGTGGGTTTTGGAGCAGAACAGTACGAGTAGCTGTTGTTTGATATGAACACGGTATCTGTTTTCCTCTCGTAGCGATGGAGAAATCAGCCTCCCACCCATCAGCACAGCTGTGGCTCCGCCTCCGACCACGGCTCCCTAACCATCCTGGCTCAGAGCAGAGCCCCTCACGCTCTCCTGTTTCACCACTGCTTCTCGTCAGATGTGAGACACGCTCCATCAGCACCACGGCTGCAGATTAATTTATTGACAAAAATGCTTCAAAATACTGCCTCATTTTTGGTGCAAACTCTAACCCATGCATCAGAGCCTTTTACATCTTCATTTGTACCTGAACTATTGTAGTGGCAGTGACCACACGTCTTGGAGAAGATCCCAAAGAGCTCCATATGCAGTACCCCCCAGAAAGGTTTTGTCCAAAGAAGGATCACACCAGTGCTCCCACAGTCCCAGCCAGATAGGCTCTAAGCTTGGTAACAAGCTCTTAGCAAAAGAGCCATTCCTTCATCAGAATAAAACTTTTAACCCATAAACCATCCAAATCACTTATCTATGTGATAACCACTGTTTTTTACCTAGTGAAACACAGAATATACCTTCATCCACTGAAAAAAATTGCACTTAATTCTTCCTTATACTGTCAGCAGGATCACAGTGTCATCAAATATTAACTTTGAAAGCACCTTAAATGTCCATAAGGACCCTTAGTGTTGAAACAGATTCGTTACTTGCTTTGCAAATCTAACATAAATACCCAGCAGTGTAATGCTGTTATTATGCTATTAACATGAATCATATAACCTTTCTTTTTATATATATAATCTGTATACATAATATATTGATAGAGACTTACCTCATTCTTACATCCAAGATTTCAAATGTTCTTATATCTATTATTAAAAGCCAACCTAATCTTCTCAAATCTTAAAAACTATTTCCATATCCATTGTGACAAAAGGCTTTGAAAATGACAGCAAACATCATAGTACTACCATCTGTGTTATTTTAACTTCCATGTTGTCCACACTTTGTAACAACTGATATGTGACGATTTTAGAAAGCAGAAAAGCCAGAGCTTCTTTCCCAGGAATATATTCATAAAGTTTCTGGCTGCCATTTAAATCCATTCCCATGCCTGTCTTCATGCACCAATGGAACCAGTCTCTACACAGTGAGCAGGCTGAAGCAGTGTTAGTCAACAAGCTGCTGGCTGTTGTTGTTATGGCATGAATAAACACATTATTCAGGATGGAGGATGAATTGTTATAGCAGCAGGCTGTTAGCATACACTTGCATCTCTGGAGTCTCTTTAGAAAATGAATTTTAAGTACACCTCCATATTAACCCTCCTCTGTTTTAAACAGTGAACTTTGCTATTAAAATAAATACTAGCAAGGAAAAAAATAATCAAATATATATATATATATACACACATTATGAGCTAGAAAAAGCAGATGGGGAAGGGCCATAAATTTTAGGCAAATATTGTCACAGGCTAAAGGCATGCCAGTTTGTGCTGCAAGTGGAACAGGGAAGACTGGAGACCTTCCTGATGATGGGAAGCCCCACCTTCCTTGGTGCAGTTTATTTATTTTTTTAAAAAAACAGTAGTTTAGTGGCAAGATCTGTTTTTTTTCAAATGGATAGCATAAACTAAAATTTAAATTACTTGCTGAAAAACTTAAAAATGGAGCAGATGTGGGGGCTGTAAGTAGCTGTTGTGAAGTGTCCTCGGAAGAAAAGGTGGTTTCCCATCAGATTCTTGTAATCTTCTGAACCCACAGAGATGAGCAGCCAGAGGAGTGAACTTCAGAGCTTTTTCAGCTGGACCACAATGTGTATATTCACATACACCTATACGTACACAAGCAGAAACATTGAATTTTACTGAAATGGAAGATCAAGGTCACATAGGTATAGCATCGAAAAACAGCTCTAATGAGAAAATGAGAACAAATCTGGATCTTATTTTGTCTACAACAGGGAAACATAGTTTGAACATTCTCTTATAGAGTGCGTTAACAAAACTCCCTATCCATGACCGAAGGTTCACATTTGCCCTATTTCCCCCAAAATTGTCTTATAGTCCCAGGAATCATAAAGAGAACAGTAACTTCACTACTACTAAAAACTGGATAACCATATAAACAAACATAATGTTAAAGGGAACTAATTGCAGTACATTTTATTAACTTGAAATACACTGGGGAGAAACAAGACCAGTATGAAATTTTGTTTTCCTGCCAATCTTTATACTGTGTTTTTGTTCATATTGTAAAAATCTATCAGTTATTGATGAATGCCACTGTATTTTAACATATCATAAACAAACTAACCACCTACAGAACCCACATCCTATTCCATCTATTCAGAATCTGAAACATTTAATGCAATATAGATGAATCATAGAATTATAGATCAGTTAGGGTTGGAAGAGACCTTATTCTTTTTCAGCAAATCACGTATCACATAATTCTCCCGTATTTGCTCCTGGCAATACATGATGAACTTGTTTATCAAGCCCTGTGTTATTTACATGTAAAATACAGTTTTGGATTGTCTAGGGTCATTGATGTTCCTTGCCACGATGGGGTTTAAATGGTGAGTTAATGCTGCCCTCTGCAGTTACTCTGGGTTCAAAACTTTCTACTGCTCTTACAGGGTTGCTGGCAATGCTGTGGTTACTATGATGATCTAAGGATATAGGAAAAACATTTTTTAAATTAAATTATTGTAGCTTGGAAAAAAACCCACAGATGGATTCTGGGAAGGGAGGCACAAATTGTTCCTCTGATCTAAAATAGAAACAGGAAACATCTTTCTTTTTCAGGCTGCGAGAAAAACTGATATACTGAAAACACTTCTTCCTCCAAACTTAATGACTAAACACAAAGATTTCACGACTCCTTACAAACTTTTTGTACCTGAGTAATTGAAAGCAAGCACAGGTCATGCATTAAGTAATTGTGCAAGGACAGCAGGCACTGCTGGGTGGCTTGCTGAGAGAGACTCTCAGACCATCTGAACAGCTCACCTAAAATCACAGAATTATATAATGGTTAGGGTTGGAAGGAACCTTAAAGATCATCCAGTCCAACCCCCCTGCCATGAAATGATGGTGCACTCAATCCCACTGTCCAGGTCGCCGATAGAGATGTTAGACAGCGTTGGTCCCCATGCCAGCTCCTGAGGGACACCACTCGTCACTGGTCTCCACTTGGACAGCGAGCTATTGACCACAACTCTTTGAGTGTGACCATACAGCCAATCCATTTTCCACCGGGTGATGCCTCCATCCAGCTCGTGTCTCTCCGACTTAGAGACAAGGATGTCATGTAGGACAGTGTTAAATGCCTTGCACAAGTCCAGGTAGACAACATCAGTTGCTCTTCCCTTATCCATCAAAGCTGTAACTTCATCAAAGAAGGCCACCAAATTGGTAAGGCACATTTTGCCCTTGGTGAAGCCATGTTGGCTGTCCCTCTTAATGTGAAAAAATGGAAGTTTGGAAAATGTAATATATTCCCATGATCATTTACTCTCATTACACAAACGTGTGTCTTATTTCTAGTTGGGCACAGGAGAAATAATGATATTCTGTCTGAATCACTGTGGATCTTGGGCTCCAGCCTCTAGGTTTATCCAACTTCTGTTTTCTCTTACGTGTCAACCTCCCCTGACTCCAGGGCCATAAACTTCACCTATAGCATGAGAAAGCCAGTCATAGGATGGTGATTCATCTCTAGCAGAAAGCTAGCTTATTATCCAGGCTGCGTTATATGCTTTCACCATTTTGTAATGAGGAGTCCTCATCCCTTGTTTTCCTACATATCCACAGCACTTAATTTTAAGATCAGGCCTAGACCATTACAAGCTCACATTCCCTGCTGAGTTTAAAGGTCTGGTTATTACCTTGTAAGATATGTATGATAACTTGGAGCAGTTGGCTGTTTCCACCTGTTGGGTAAGAGGCATTGCAAGAATAAAGAGTGATTCAGAAGTATAAGACTGAACCCTCTCCTCAAAGAAAAATTACAAAAATGAGGGGGAAAAACAAAGCTTTGAGATCATTTGACAAGGAAGATGTATGTTTTACAAAGTGAGGGAAGAAAAGACAAAGGCAGATATGTTGATGTTAACGTGCCCACAAAAGGAGCTATCGCTCCTGCTGTGTCACTCACCTTGCCACTTAGAGCTGAGGCCTTGTACAAAATTAGATTTATAACCATACATCTGTTGATTGAAATTAAATATTAAGCAATATTGGAAACAGAAATTGTATTTTCAGATAGACCACATTGCCATTGTTTTATATGACTCATTTCTGAGTGTCCTTTATATTCCATGACAGTTTTCCTGCACTTCCTAAGTGAAGCCAAACTGCATCTCCTCTTTGCTGCTTACTATGACCATTTCCTTTCCATTCAGTTTTTCCTAACTCATTAACATAACTGGGCACAATGAATCCAAATATACATTTCATTACATTTGTGTTTCTGAATTTCAGGTTTATATTTTGTTATTCATGATAGAAACCTTTTAACAATTTGCATTCTACTCTGAAGAGACTGCTGGAGCTGTATAGGAGGATATAACAAGAAAATATTAAAAATAGTAAATGTAGACATTCTCCAACATAGCATGAAGCTGTTAAGCCAAATTTTACACTGATTAACACCGATAAATCCCTAATAATTCTACTAAAATAACACTTTCTACACTCTCTTGCCCTGGTTAATGAAAGTAGAATTAAGTCTGTTGGTTTTAAAGCAAAATGAGAACTTTATCATTGTCTCAAATAAGGGTAAGATTTTAGCCAATTTCAGTTTTATTTCCATCATAATAGGTAGACTCCATTTCTGATATCAGTCACTTGATTTATTCCTTAATAAATCCAGTCATTCATTTTAATATCGATTTTATTCTTTACCTTTCTTTGAAACAAATGCAAACAACTTGCAAAGAAATACCTAATGAAGAGATTTCATGAAACCCATAATTAATCACAGAATATTGAAGACAAGAGCAAGCTAGACTATACTGCACCATTCCAATGCACTGCAGCAAATGATATCATACATCATTCCATTAAGGGATTTGCATCCTTCATTGTTAAGATGTGGCTTTACTGATACAGCTAGTTGGAGCTCTTTCTGTCTAATACCATATTCATCCTAATGCCTGAAGCCTATTACATTAAGGCAAATATTCCTAAATTAGTTAAATAGAAGCATTAAAGTTTCTAGAATCAATATTAAAGAAATTTAAAAAAAGATAATCATATGATCTAATAACTTTTGAATTATTTGCAATGTTCAATACCAAAAAATACTCTGTAAACTTAATCTAAATGAAATATAGTCACTCTCCCAACAAGACTAAAAATGAATACTTCTCTTGTGCATTATCTTATCAACATGTGCAGAACATTAAATCATACCTTGACTCTCCCAAAAACTGAGCTTTTGATTTCTGTTTAGTTTATGGCTCAGGAAAACTCTATATAACAGTGCAGTGATATTTTTTTTATTACTCTGTTTTGTTTCTAAGTTATCAGAAGGAAGACCTGGCATACCTGTAGCACATCCCATTCTTGAAGAAAAGACTAGGGCCACCATTTGCTTTACACAACCCTGAATAGTATATATAATGTCACTGCTATTTTTTTGGAAATAGATATATATTTATTCTGTTAATAGCGTAAATTAGAAAAAGTGAATTAAAATGTGTAAACAAAAAGCTGTTATCCTTATTTGAATTTTCAGTGACTCCCAAGTTCCTGGGAGGAAATATCCTTCTTAATAAAATGCAGAATAATCAAGAGAGATGTTATTAGACAAAATTTAAGACAATAGATATGGTGATATGTTATTATACAAATTTTTTGAGTGAGTCTCACTTAGAAAATCAAAGAAAAAAAGAGGCCAGACAGCAGTGCATGCATAAAAATGCTTGAAGCAGAGAAATTACACAGATGCTTTTTCAACATATTGAAAGCCGATAGAGCTCTGAATTCAAGTAATGTTACATGAATTAGCCTACGTTAGGCTGAAACCTTGCATTTGAGAAAAAGTAATCTTCAAAAAAGTAATTTCCAAACTTAAAGCAAAGGATAAAACATTGCTAAGATGTCTCTTGCCTCTGCTTGGCCTCTTAATTGTCAAGCAAACATCTTTCTTTGTCAGGAAAGCTCATCCCACAGGCAGAAATACCTGTGCAGTGGATACCGTTTGACTAATGTCATGCCCCTACACTGATGCATATCCTACTTTGTCACTTTTAAATGAGGCTTTCAACTTCGGTTTATATCTGAATCAAAATAAATCTAATTTCTCTTCTCTTGCACAAACAACCCTCTAATACCTACAATCTTTTCAAGATACTAAAATCTACAGAGCAGCGATGTCAAACTTTAAGTAAGCCTGAGAATGCAGGAGCTTTAGGTAAGCAATAATAAATAATTGCTTACTAAAAGCAGAGCTTAAACCTGGCCTCCAGCTTTTGAGGGGAGACCTAGGGGCTGGGCCTGGCTGGTTTGTCAAGTCCTTCAGGACTGAAGAAGCCCTGGCTTGGGACTGAGCTCTGCCAGGGGTCCCAGTCATCACCCAGGTCTTGCGGGTCACCAAGCTTCAAACTCTCCAGAGAGCTGCTGAACGAGTGCGGCATCAGCCCTGTGGGCACTGGCCACAGAAAGATTGAGGGAAGGCCAGGAGGGCTGGTCCCCTGCTTCAACTGGGATTTGCTGCCTTTGAGAGGAATTTGATGTGAAGCACATGGAGGAAGGGCTGGATCTGCAGCTCACACCCAGCTCAGCTTCAACCAGCTCAGGAGCCGACAGTCCCTGGTGTCAGGGCACAGCTGAATCATCTGAGGGATCCTTCCAGAGTGGGGGAAGTTAGAAAAATCTTCCACTGAGCAGCATCCAGTTTTATACCTATACCCTCTTCCCCTTGACACACTCTATCATTTAGTGCATTAGATAAATTCCTGGGTGCATAAATAATTACTCAAATTTTGCAACCGTATCACAAGCTTTCATCACCTTTTCATACAGTTGACTTCTTTCGCTATAGTTACTATTCATAACTAAAAACTGAAGCATCTGTTGGATTATAATGTAATAGAATTACACTTTTGGTATTTTGTTCTTTTAACATTCCAGAGTAATTATGATAATGACTGTAATTTTGTTTAGTTAAATATCTCTTATTTTTACCATTTTATAATAATCTTCAGGTATCATTTTCCTTTTACTTAAGCTCAAGAAAGGCATTTGGGCCACATTCTAGCCAGCAATCTTTGCTAATTAGAACCTATTGTCATTTTGTCATTCTATGGCACTCATGGTGATGTCGAAAGTATCTAGGTGCATTAGATTCGACAGTATGTCAGAAACGAGGCAGTATATGTGCACTGAACACTGTGCAAACATCTTCCTTATGTTTGGTCTACCTGTACTTGTATCTCTAGGGGATATCTCTTTCTCTGTTTTCTACAAGAAATAATGCAGTTTTAAGGAAGAAAATAATTGATACTGGCATAAAAATTCACAACAAAGTTTTAGAAAACAACTGCATGATTTTTAGGCACTTCAATTTAGACCTCGGTAGTGAAACAAAACTTAGCTGCCTTTCTGCTGTCATGGTACCCAGCCACGTGCGGAGCAGGATGATGGTGTAGCAGGCACGAAAAGAAGGGAGGCAAGAATTTTAAAGCAGAGACCTTAATCTGTGGGGTGCAGTCACTATTCCTTCAGAAACACATCCCACATCTGTACTCCTCCTTTCAGGTGGAAGACAGAGGATTATTTAAACTATGCCTGGTGATTATTTAACTTCTATTTGTTCTGCAAAATTACTGTTTCATGAAGTATTTCTGATTAGTTGTACTCTCCAGTATATCTGCTCTCTTGTGTTTCAGTGAGTGCCAAGTATGTATTTGGGAACAGTAATTGGTTGTGAATTTCCAGTTGGTGAAGGAATTGCAATAACCAAATATAAAAAATTCTTTTTTGAAACACAGAACTTATCAGAAATCCCGATGGCAGTAATCTGATCTGGCAGACAGTTACAGCAATAGTCTTCAGTTTCTCTGAAATGAAAAGTGGATGTGACTAGGGGTGGGGGATGCAGGGAGGGTTTAACCAGCACAAGGTGGTATTGTTCTGAAGTTGCCAGTCCTGTTAGGGATAATATGGCTCCTGATGCTGTGGCGCACAATGAAGCACACAGGAGATAAATTCATTAAGAGATTTGGATGTCATTCTTGATAAAAGAGTCTACTTGTCAGAATGCAGAGCCAGGCAGAGATAATACAGCTATTGCAGTTTAATATACTCTGACTCTCTGACTTATTTCCAGGTCTGGGACTTGTCTTTAAGGAAGGCATAAAGGCAGACAAAGTGTGGATTGGGTTTTCACTCTGACTTCAGACCTGAGAACTGCTGCTGGATCTAATTGATTCTAAAATGTTGGATATGATGTGAGGTCTTGCTATTGAGTATTTACTATAAACTCTGAATTTATTTTAACTACAAAACTTTTTAAACATATACTTTTGTAGAAGCAACTTTAGCAACTTTTTCAATGTCATGTTTTTATCTGTAGTAAATGAGTTGTGATCATTGTGCCTATGGTTAGTTACTGATGAGTGAGCAAGACTTGAAATGTTAGGTACCGTTCTAGAAATTCTCAAGCTTCAAAATCCATGAGCACCAAAATTAGAATTTAACAGGTCCTCCTTGAAGGTTGAGAATATTGCTGGAGCTGGAGCTGGAATACCAACAGCTGCTTGGTTATTGTGACAAGTATACCCACTTGGTGGCTTTCTCTTTTTAACTTTTTCGAAATAAAGTCCATTCATTTATGGGTAAAAGCATCATACATCTTAACTAGGAAGAAGCAAGTTCAGATTATTTTAGCATTAATCTGTGTCATTAGTGGTAGGGAAAGGGTGTACATCTCATATGGGTTTAATCAGCCTTCTGACCAGCTTGCGTCTGCCTGAGTCTGTGGTAGAAGATCCTTCCTTGCCTCAGCCTCATCAGGGAACTTATGTTCATATTGATAGAGTCATTTAAACAATAAAACTGTTTGTTTGTTTGACTTATTTGAAATCTGTTGGACCAGGTGCTTGCTGTATTTTACACAGTTTAGAAGTGGTCTCTCTAAAGAATTAACGGATCAATTCAGGAGAGAGTATTAGCATTGCATTGTTGAAACACGTAAATCCAGAGAAATTACTGAAAGATTTATTTCCACAGTTGTAAATGCAGGTAAAATGAGAGGCATTTTGTTGCTTAATAGAAAACAATTGTGATAAAAGAATGAAAACAAAAGATAACAGAAATGAGTGTGTCTGAGGACTCTGAGTACAAGTCCGTGATTCCCATTTGTATAACTTGCAAACTAGAAGATAGTCAGAAGGAGGAGATCTGATGATAAGCAGAAAGGACTGCAGGTAGCCTTGACAGATACCAGGCTCCGAGAGTATCCAGTTCCCATAATTTTCCTGTGTTTTGATCAACACTGCTTAGAAACTGATCCAACCTGAAACTGAAGCATCATTCCCATAATTCACACAAGTGCACCTTGAAATAGAAGCAGTCTCATCAAATCAAAGGCATGATGTCAAATATAAAATGCTTGTCATTCCTTTCAGGTCTTCTCTTGGCTCTGTTCTCACTTCACCCTCTCTGTTGCTTGTCACCATAAAACAGTTCATTCCCATCAGTGGTGACAGCTTCATCAGCTACTTGTCTTTCTATAAAAATTTACAGAAAAACTACAGCTTCCTTCTAATAAGCTCCTTCACTTAAAAGGAAATTTACAACCCTTGTTTAGATAATGTAGACAAAGCAGGAGAAAAGGCAGAGGAATGATTTATGAAGAGCCATGCAGTCAGGTCAGGATTAGGAGATGACAATTCAGGTTTGAGGTCCCATGCCACAGGGTGTTTGTGCTGCTTTCACAACAGCACTGCTGCAGCAGGCTTGCATGGCACTTCATGATGTATTCTTTAGGGGACATTGTGTTTCCTAGTCTGACAAATTCCAAGTATCTGTTCACCATAAATACGTAATGTTTTGCTTTGAGTATATATTTTACAGTTAATATAACCTCATGAGTTTCTGAAACATCAGTCTGCTTTGATGTCACTTCACAGAAAAAAAATATTGCAAAGTTTATTGTGCCAGATCCAGTCCTACACTGTGCTTTCCTCAAACCACAGATGCAACACGAAGAAAATGGAAAGCCACAGGTGGCATTAGGCTGGTAAAAAAAGAAAGGCTGCCTCAAGTTATTAAATATCCTTTCCCCATGTCCTAGCTGTTATTTGATAACTTGCCTTGTTTGAAGTCCCAGACAATTCCCCCCGTTTCCACACCTCTAATCCTGTTTTGCTGCTTTAATTAGGTAGGCAAATGTGGATAACAAATTCTTTGCTTGGGAGAACATAGATTATATGAGTCGACCTTACTTCATTTTCTTGAGCAGAGTGAAAGCAAAGATAAAAATTAAGTGGCTCGAGAAAAATATTTATCTGCAGCAATTTAGCATGCGGAAATTGCTTTCAGAAAAGAAAAATGGAAATAAATTTGAAGGACATATGTCAGTGAGTTTCAGACCCACTTGCATGTACTTTCCTTAATAAAAATCTTCTCCTAGTACAAAGGCCCATGAACCAGTGTGCAAAGGACTGGTTTGGAGTAGCTGTTAAGCAGAAATCTTCAGTCCCTTCAGATTTGTGGCCAATCTAACTCACTCTGATTTCCACACCTGATATGGATTCCCACATAATTTTTGTTTCATTGCTATAAATATGTATTGCATCTGGCAGGTTCCTGTTTATGAAAAACAAAATATTATAATTGTTAACTCCAATACGTATGAAACATAAAAAAGCTACATGTACTTGTAACCAGAAAATAAGTGTAAATTTAACTCTTATCACCTCATTACCTCAGTTCCCTGCTTTATGGAGGCTCCTTTGCAAGGTCAAAGAAAGCATCCAAGGCAAGACTGGGAAAACATGCTTTTTTAAAATTAGAGTTTTTTACCTCTAAATTAACTACAGATTGCTAAAAGTTAAATGGGTAAAGAGTTTTCCTAACTTTTTGTAGAATTATTTTTAATATGTTTAAAGGAAAATACATTTTGTCACCTATCACTAATGCCAGCTCATTTAAGGGAAAGAATAGAGTGCTAGGAAGGAAGTAACATCAATATGTAGTGCTCCTCACCCCTAGTATAGATTTTAGGAACCAGAGCTCTCAAAAAAGCCCTAAGAGATATTATGGGAAGTTATGAAATTAAGGGAGAAGCTGAAAGCATATATTAAAACCTGTTAGATTTTGATCAGTTGTTTCTTATTCACTCCAAGTTCTCTTAATGAAGTTGAGTTGAAGAGAAATGAGACAAGCATTAAAATCCAAAGTTCTGGTTTCAGTCCCAAACATGAATTCATATTGCTTCATTCAGCGTTACCAAGTTCAAGCTTTCAAAATTGCTAGTCAGACCCCCAATAGCACAAGTCACCTGCTGAGATACCAGAACATAGCAGAGGTTGCCTTTTAGCTTTACTTAAACCTTTCTTTAGAACACCTTTTTCAAACCCTTCTCTGCACTTCTCTAGGCCAGAACCTTCCTTAAATAATAAAAAATGTGTTGCTCTAAAATACTGGTTCTGTATGAAGAAAATGTTGTGCAAATCCATTTTTGCACACTAAAACCAGCAACCATTTCTATCTGACTTTTTCCTAACTGGTTGTGAGTAAGTACTGAGTTTTCATGTGCACAAACGGTCTATTTCCACCTTTCTCTTCACTTTTTCAGTTCCATTCAGTACTTACAGATAATCTTCAGAACATGCTAGGAGGGTCCCTCAGTCTTGGTTTGTGTCCAGAGCCTTCCAGGAGAGTTCAAGGCTCCTTATGAAACCAAGGGACAGATTTTAGAAGACATCCTAGACATAGCCCTGGAATTGATACAGGAATAGGAAATTGGGAGTTGTCATTCCAGTCTTCAACACTAAATTCATATAGAACCCTGGGCTCAGCTAGTGTCTATTGTCAGACTGGCCTCTCAGCTAGGCATTTCAGGACATCAGAGTGTCATGAGGCTGTACGTCTCTTCTATAGCATTCAGTGTGTCCCATTTAGCACTGACATAATACAAACAGTTCTAAAAAATTGAAATTATTTACAGGTTATACGTGGTACAAACATTTTATTTCTGCTGTCACCATATGATAAGTGTCATTGTTTTAATATATGTTGAGTGTTAACCTAAACTATTCCCCCTTAAAATAAGACAAGAGCATTGTTCAAATAAAGTACATGGTCTTTCAATGCAAATCTGATAAAATGATTTCTTTATTAGGAAAATGTTTGCTTTATTTCTATTTGTTTATAGTTCTCTTAGGATTCTGTTAAACCTCAATGGAATAGTTTGGGAAACAGAATATAAATTGCTTAAGATGAGCAAATAGCACTAAGGTACCAGCATGTGCAAGCAAGATTAGTTCACCCATGGGAGTTTCACAAAGCCTCAGCCCTCCCCCAGCTTCACAAGCCAAGGCAGTACAAGTGGAACCATTTAACCAAACTGCCACATTTACAAAACACAGGGCTGGATTGTTGTAGGCACCCTTGAGGAGTTTTATCTGATGTGTACTAAAGCATTTAATAATAGCCATCACTGTAAATATCTATAATTTCTTCCCAAGTGTGTATCACAAACACTTTGCTTTAGTTATGACTGTGCCATTGCGTCACTCTTCAGATAGTGATGTGGTGTTTGACTTTGCCTAACAGGCACAGCGTGCCCTTCAGATTGCAGTTGCTGTAAGCTTCTCACTTTCATGATGTGCCTCTCTTTCCCCTTGTCCTTGTGCTGTGCTCATATTACTGTATGGGGCTTCACCTTCAAACCCTAAATGCCTGCTCTGGAGGAGGAACTGAAAGCCCCTGTATGTCCTTACTGACTGGGCTGGTGTATTCTTGACTGTACTTGAATTTTCAAACAAATTAATAAGACCTAGGTGTCTAACAGAGAATGCTGGAGTTTCTACATGTTACAGAATGGTTAAAAACAGCTGAGAATTCTTCCTTTATTATAGAACTAGATTCAAAGGTAGGTGTTAGTTGTTAATTCCCAAAGGGCTTCAAAGTGATCTCTGCTGCACTTTCATGTAATCCACTTACTTTAGATAAAAATGAAATTCCATAGGAGTCATATCAAATGCACCTACGTACTGGACTTGCTCCAGTATACCAACGTTTTCCTTGGTCTGGGGAGTCTAAACTGGAGACAGTACTTCAGAGGTGGCCTTAAATGCTTAATAGAGGAGAAGAATCAATTTCCCTCTTGGGGAAGTGATAGCAAGGGTTAGCAGCAGACTAGCAAGCAACAAGGGCTATGCTCTTGTTGACACAGCCTAGGATGCAGCTGGCTTTCATTGTTGCAAGGGCACACTTGGCTCATGTTCAACTTGCTGTCAGCCAGGACCTCTTCTGTGAAATTGCTTTCCAGCCAGTTCTCTTTCATGGGATTGGTCTACCCCAGATGCAGGACCTTGCATTAACTTTTCAGGTTTCTCATGAGATTTTTCTCTGTATTCATCATCCTTACTCTCTCACCTGTCAACTGCTGCCTGCAGCTCAGTATCTGCAAATATGCTGAGGTTGCGCTACATCCCTTTGTCCAGTTTCTTAATAAAGATGTTTAAAGTACTGGTGCCAGTATCAACCCCTGAGGGATGCCACTAGGGACTGGCTGCCAGCGGGACTTCATACCACTGGCTGCAACCCTTACAGCCTGGCAGGCCAGCCAATTTTCCATCCACCTATTAAAGCCATACTTCAGCTATTTAGTTGTAAGGTTATTGTGTGAAACAGTAAAAAGCCTTTGTATAGTCAAGGTGAGAAAACACCCACTTCCATCCTCTAGTCAACAGAACCAGTCACTTCTTTATAGAAGGTCATTAGGTTGGTCAGATCCAACTTGCCTTTAGTGAGTGCAACCTGGATGTTCCAAATCACTTTCTTTTTCTTCTTGTACTTGCACATGACTTCCAAGAGGATTTTCTCCATAAGCTTCCTGGGGACCAAAACTGTTCTGTAGCTCCCTGCATCCTCACAAAAGGAGAGTTTCCTTTTTGTGCTTATAAAGAACACTCCAGCTATTATTCATCTATTACACTAGCAGAAAATACATAAGAAACCATATTGTTTTAATACTTGCCCCACCCACTCTGCACTGAGGCACAATACAGTGGATAGCATATGTATACGTTCACCCACGGGAGCAAGGGCTTAATGCTCTGGCTCTGTATTTGCCAAGGCTGCAGCCTGATTCCATTCATCCCTTCCCGCTGCCAGGACTGTTGGAGCTGAACTTCACTCTGCCTGAAAACAGCCTGGCAGGTGTGAATGTGGACTTCAGAGGTCTTTTCTGTTGTAGAGCAGCAGTACACGAAAATGATTAGACCAAAAGTCTTGTGCTGATGTAGGGCATTCATTAGTTCTTCTAAATATATGAGTGAACACTTATTTTTTTCCCTTGCTGCAACCTTGTCACACTCATTTCTTTCTTAAGTAGCTTTGTAAGAAGAGGCAATGTCCTTACTGTTGCCCAAATTGCCTTACACATGCAGCAGCTCTCTTCATGCCAGAGCCTCAGAGCTACATTCAGCTGCATTGTAGGAGGTTTCAAGTCCCAGTTAAACCAGTCATCATCATCTTCTGACCCTGAACCATTAAAGCTTGACCAACCTCACCTGTTGGTAATAGTTTAGGGACCTGAAGCTTTTAGACTTTTGAATCTGGATTCTCATTATGTTGTACAAGCTCCTCATGATGTTGTACAAGTCTCTAATGCCCTGTATCCTCCCCATTGTACTTCAGTACTGTGGTAGACATTCAAGAGGATTTGAAGAGGGAAATTGGGTCTTTCAGTCATTTTTCCAAAGATAATGAAGGTGTATTCAGCTGCTGGTAGCTGAAGTACAGGGGAAGGATTTGGCATTATTCTGAACACATTTTTGTTTTTCCTTCAGAAACAAGGTCAAGGGAGATTATTGTCTTATTAAATTGTTCTTTACCCATTCTTGAAGTATTCTCAAGTCATCATGACAGGAATTCAACTGAGTTCAGAGAACAGAGAAAGGGAGGAGAAGCAGTCAAGGAACAACTTGCTAGGATTTCACCATGGTAATTTCACAAATGCTGCTTTAAAATTCAGCTATTGTCCTCAAAATAGCTCTAATGTACTCTACAGTTTACACAGAGAGCAGGAGGAAAATGTGTTAGTCACAATGCAACAAATTGCTGGCTCCTAGATTTAAAAAACAAAAACTAGAGGTTCTGAAAGTCACTCAGTGAGAAACTGACCTTCAGAAATACTGAAGGTAGTATTAAATTAATGTATTACTTTTAATCAAGTAAGATCCAAAAGTCCCAAACGAACTCAAGTCTTTTTTGGGTAAATACTGAGAAGATGCACACAAAAAGATGGGGCATAGTCTCAGTGAAACACACACAGGCAGGGTGTCTTTGAGGCTTTGACGCACCAGATGATACAGTATTTTGAATTTAGTAATGCATATGTAACTCAGGAACTTCTACATTAAGCAAGGGGCCATAAGTGCAGCAGGCAGTGTCTGTTGGAAAGATTCCATCCACGTTCTTGTGCTGTCTCATTTGGGATTTGTAGTCACACTAAACTTCAAGCCATGCCAGGGATCTCCAAAATGTGATGCTGCTGCCTATATAGATACACAGACACCATCTTCGCAGTTGCCATCTGGTGTCAAGTTCTGAAGCTTCATATCTTCAATTTCCTGTGCGATCATGGTATGATAGACTTTTTCAAAAAGAGAAGCTAATGCTTTTACTGTGTTACAATTCCACTTTCTGGGGTCTGAGAAAATGCCAAATACATGATTTCTAATGAAATGGAAACAGAAATTGATGCAATTAACAACAGAAACATGAAAACAGAAAAGCTTTCCTCTGTATCTCAATTTATGTAAGAGGAGACACAAATAACATTTGCTCAAATATTTAAGTTTCCTAATTGTTTTGGGCTGCAATTAAACTAGCTTTAACTATCACTGTTTTAAAATGCCTTAGCTCAAACTTGAACTGACAGCACACATTTCTGCTCTCCAATCTGAGACAGAACAGATTTTAATATCTCCCTACAGTCAAGTAATAAACACATCGTATTGCATGTCTTTTTAGATGGCCTTTAATAAGGCATTTTAATACAAATATTTTTATTTTCATTTTAGTTTCATTTAGAACTAAAACACACAAACTGTGAATAGGTGCTAAAAAAAAAGCCAGGTACAAACTATATGTTATCACCTAAATAACACTAATGAACATTTACTCTTTAAATGGTAAAACAGAGAAAGTTAGCTGTAAAACAAAACAAAACAAACAACTAAAAAACCACCACAAAAATCCCCACAGCAAATCTGCAAACAGCTACTATATATCCATGAAATACTGTGGGACTACTGCCATCTTCTGGGACATGAAAAAAAGACACAGCATTACTAAATGAAATACTTCACCTGCAAGAACAGAATGGGTTTAGGGCTTGAGATACAGAATAAGCAGAAATTCTTGAGGGCTGACTCATTTGCCCATGGTTTCTTCTACATATCATATTCCAGTTCTTCACCATTACATATTTGACCCCTGAAAACTAGGTTAACATCATTTTATAAGCACAGCAAAATTATACTCCTTTAATTTAAGTTGCATGAAAGACAGTTGTTGCATTCTACTTCTGAGAAGTTTCTTAAGAGTCATTGCATGGGAATAGTGTAATTTTTTTCATTTATGTCACACTGATTGGTACAGCTTGTCACGGTTCATGATTAGGGTTTACTGAAGTACTGTTACATGTTACAGAAACATACAATTCAGTAGATGGATACGTGTGTGATGCATTTTGTAGGAACTTTATTGCATATTTCAGTCTTTTTCTGCTTTGGGAAAGAATCCAAGCAGTGAGAGAGTTGGATTAATCTTTTCTTTTCTTTTCTTTTCTTTTCTTTTCTTTTCTTTTCTTTTCTTTTCTTTTCTTTTCTTCTCTTTTCTTTTCTTTTCTTCTCTTTCCTTCTCTTTTTAACTTTCAATGTTTTTAATGTGCTTGTTTATATCATAGATTGCTTGTGAACAGAAAAGTTTGTCACAGGAGTTCCACACATGGAATGTAAGCTATGAGTGGTTTTGCCATGGCTGACAATAAAGAACTGTTTGGTGTTTCATCATAGGAGCACAGTTCATGATCAGGAGGCAAGTAAAAAGAAATCACACAACACCAGGCTTCTCAGGGGCAGGTTAGACTTTAGGACCACAGAGTATAACCACTTAATAATAAATAAGTAAAAGATAAATAATAAATTATAAATAAATAAATAAATAGAACTCTTAATTCTCCTGGAGTGGTACATCACTCCTTTTCAAAACAAGCAGCAACTCCTGCCCAAACTTCAGCTCTTGAACAGCCACCTACTAGATTAGGCTGTTTAACACTTATACCTAATATTGAAGAAATATAACACTTCTACCTACCCTCTTAAGTATTAAGCCTGTAGCATAACTAGACTTGTGATGTTTTAATTTGTTTTACCAGTTTCTCTGCTATCTCTCTCCAATTCATGCTGGATGTCTCCCAGCCCAAAACTACAGTTGACCCCTGGGCTTTTTTTTTTTACAGGTGAATGCAAGCAAAGACAAAATATTACCTGGTCAAAAACTCTAACCATTGCAAGTGTGTGGCAGGAGGAAAACTGTGGTCATCTGCACACAGCCCAGCAAGATATATGAGATCTCAGCTGGCCTTTGGGACAGGGCTACCAAATGCATGTCATGTGAGTTGTATAACACTGGAAACCCTGCCCAGGTCTTATCTTTGCTGTTAGTACCAGCCATCAATCCTATTCCTCCTGAGGCTGACTGCTCTCAGAGGAAGCTGCTTTACTTCTGCCCACTGATTGCTTCTCATTAGTAAAAGATAATTTTATACTCTCAGCACAGCTAAGAATGTCAGCCTCTTGGCTCAACAGAAATGACTCCATGTCTTGAAGAAGTCCCCCATGCTCAAGTGAGACATTGAAGGAAAGATGCTACAAAGCCTTCAGGTAATCTGAAGGTGAGTATATGATAATTGGCAAGTGAAATACAACACTACCTAATAACAAATAAAAAAACCAACAACCTGGGACAAGATATGTACAACATTTAACTTTTACTAAAATCCTATTCTGTTAAAAATCCCATTCTGTTAAAAATATGCTTCTTTGCTTTGTCATGCCAACTAAAATGAGATACAACTCAGCAGTTCTGAGCGAGGTAGTTTGTTAGTTATGTAATGTATTTTCTATAATATGGAACTCATTTTTGTAATATAGAAGGGTTATATCATACTTGATGAGGAGAATTTAAATGTTTATTGCTATGACAACCAAGAGAAAACAAAATTTGTGTTCCATGCTTGTCCTTTTGGCACACAATCAGGAGAAATTTTGTTTAATATTTATACTACTGCATTTGTACCACTTACTCCATTTTTAACTATGTTGAAATGAGATGGTTTGACATGAGAACCTTGGAAAAAAGAGGAAAAAAAGGTTTCTATCAGTTTTTGTGCTAAGCACTAATTTTGCTGGTAGTATTTTGCAGAGCGAAGTTTCCATAAAACTATGGAGACAATCTGTCATCTGTCAGTAAGTGTTATCCAAGTTATGTTGTGTCCCTAGGAAACATGAAATGCAATTTAAATAAGTGTGGCAGTGTAAATTATTTATCGACTTGTTGTCTTTGAATCTTTATGCAAAACTGTTCTTTATATTCTAGTATAAATATTTTGAACAGCTACTACTATTTTAGCACCATTGCTATTTACAGGGGGTTTATTGCTTCAGGCTGTCCCAACACCTTCTCTTGCCTTTGCAAAGCGAAGCTATTTCTCACTGCGCTTCTCTTTCCAAGTGGAAGACGTACAGTCTATAAGGTCATTTAGATATGACCTTTGAGCTGCTCGTAGGAGTAGAGTGCACAGCACAAGTATGCATAGAAATACACCTGCTCCTAGAAAGCCTTCTGTGTTCTAAAAATGCTGAGATGCGCATTTAGTGCAGTAATAGAAAAACTTATGTGGTCCTCCTTTTATTCAGGTTTGTATAACTGGAAAAGGATACTGGAACTGGCAAGCCAAATCATAAAAACTTACCGAGTAGTTAGGAGTAGCCCAGAAGCTCCAAATCCTCAGGGGTATCACCCTTTGGGTGTCTGCTGCCCTACAAAAGCAGTTGTACCTGGCAGGGATGGTCTGACAGATGGAGCCTGATCTGCTCTTACAGGAAGTTACCCAGTAGAGATCCTCACTCTCACTAGAGGTTATCATGCAGCAGAGATGGATCATGCTCAGGGAACACTGCAAGGTCTTCTCCGGCCAAATATTGAAGGCAATGTTCTGCAAAGAACTCTACAGTTGGTTTACTTGTTTGAAAGAAAAGAAATCAAGGAAAATGGAGGGGGGGAGGGGAATGGATATCATGTGTTTTTTTCAGACTTTCATATCTACTAAATTCCCAACCAAGGTTGAAATAAGCAAATAGTCCATTTAAGAAATGTGGAATACTTTAACTAAAGTTATTTTTTATTTTTTACAAATCCAAAATAAAATTTTATTTGACTTTAATGTAGAATATTTTTTTAAGTAAGGGAAATTTTGACAACATCTATTTTGATACTTCTGAAACAAAATAATAATGAGACATTATATTCATAAGCCATTCTAAATATAATCAAAATATAAATATATTGTCTTCCATAAAATGTGGTGAAAACTCCCTTGCACATGGCGAAAACCTGTGTGCATGAGAACGACCTCTTACCATCTCTCTGCTGCCTTGGTTTCCACTGGAGGGAAGGCTGGATATCTAGGCTGAGGACAGATGGACCTTGAGAGCCCTGAAGGAGCCCTGAAGGAGACTGAAGCACAACTAATGATCAGGTCCCATGTAGCTTTTGACACTTCTGAGGCAACTGCAGAGAAGAAAAAAAATCTTTTCTAATATATTAGCATAAATCTAATTACTGTTGAGGAGGATTTGGGTAGCAAGTGAAGAGGCTAGGTACAGGGACACAACCTCTCATGGAGTTTGATTGCAGATCAGATCAAAAAGAAACAAGTCCTTGCAGAGATGCTTTCTTTGAACTTCAAGAGCTGGTATTTTGTGAGTAGGGTCTGCTGGAAGACAGAATGTGACCAGAATACAGTGATACAAGACCTGGGGCTAAAGGTTTTCTGAGCACTGTAAATGAGCCATGTTCTTCTAACACAGGGAAGAATGAAGACATTTTCCAGCTGGGCAGACTTCTCTGTTACCTCTGTTTCAGAGCTTGCAGATTCAGGTTTCAAATCAGTGGGATATTTTGAATTACCATGAAGCAGTTGTTCTACCACGATCATAGGTGTTCGAGTTGCTTGATGTCTTCCAGTATCCCTTCAGTATTGTACAGAAGAAATCCACCATGTCTCACTTGCCAGCAAGGACCATAAAATTGCATAACATGCAATTCATTTCTGTAGTTGCAGAGGTCTTATCTTTACTAAATGTCTAAACACTACTTATACATTCTGTGAAGTTCAGGTGTAATTTGTTCTAACTAGAGCTGGGAAATGTAAACTGGGTCTTGTGCCAGCAAGGCTTTTGTATCACAGGGGAACTCATCCTAAGCGTAAACTTATGATGTCCCTCAGGACATCTACTGGGTCGAAAGAGCTCTATGGAATACGGAGGTGTAGGGTGCTGGGTTATTACAGTGACCTCTAATGTATCCCCAAATTGGTCTGACTAGCAAAAGCCTAGGCTAGGAGATAAATCAAAATTTGCCTGAGGTAGGTTCCTCCAGTTTTATTATTGTCATAACTCCAAATGAAATGCTACTTATGAGTATTTTACTGTGATCATCACGAGAAATCTGAACATCTCTTACTGACAATACATTTAATCATATATTGTGAATAAAACAATAAATGACAGCCATTGTTGTCCTCAAAAATCTAACTGAGTCACAAGTCACACTGTATTTAATACAATGGCAAAGACAATTAATAGCGTATTTTGTGTTACTATTAAATGATGAAGTATTTTAAGCTCTGATTCAGCAAGGTATTTAAAACTAATTCTAACTTAAAGTGGTTGCTTTGTTCTGTTGCATACCCACAGATTTAAAGTAAATGTGGCTTAAATGTTATTCTGAAATGAAGCCACTAAGCACCTGAAAATGTAGCCATTTTTGCAAATAATAGCAAATTGCTCTGAAGATATAGAAGTTGTATTACACCACTATATCTGCTAATTTTGAAATATCTTATTTAGAAGAATTATACAATACCTGATGCAGAGATAAAATCCTCCTGCAGCAATATACAGCATAATCAATATTACAGAATCACAGAAGGGTTTCCTTTTTATCTATCTTTCTTTCCACTGAACATATTATTTCCTAATTCTTTATCAGTGTATACCTGAAATAAGGTACATTTTTTTCTGTTCCAGTTAAAATTTTGCTCCTACTGGAAACAGAAGGTTTCTGAATACAAAGACAGGAATTAAAAGCAGGAAAAACACTAGATAAAGGGCATACTGAAAACCAAACTACTTCATATTTATTCACTTTACTACCCAAACCCTCCAAAATTTGCTATTTCCATATATTCTCAAGCTAATTTGTTTGTTTTATCATCATGGGAAATGTAGGCAATGCAAATTCACAAATTTAGTCATTAATATTGTCATGGTGTGTTAGGAGCATCAGTTTTGTGCTCTGCTGTGTCCTCTCCTGTGCAGCCTTACCAGCTCAGCCCTGCTGGGACTTGCGTTCCCCCAAATTCTCTGGGTCAGCACCTTCAGAGCCTCAAAGCTCTTGCACGGGAGGGCAGGAGAAGATCTCTGCTGCTCCTTCTGCTCCTCAATGGCATATTTCAGCAGGGAGAGCAGTGGCTTTAGAGAGGAGGTTTTACAAATTAGGATTCCTTCAGCAATGAGGAAGGCAGTGAGATAGATAAAAAGAGGATTTGGCTTTGTCCTATCATCTGTCATCTGCTGTTACCTTCCCAGAAAAATCAGATATTCTGAGAAATATTTGTATTAGTGAGAAAGGCAAGAGGACACCACCTAAAAGCATCATACAGCATAACAAATCTAAGATTATGTAAGGCAGAGCTGATCCCTCTCAAAGTCAAAGCAGATTTAGAATTTCCATACTATATTGGATTTTCGAGTATAACCTATTCTCCTCAGAGTCCATTCTGAGTTTGGGTTTTGTTCTAGTATGAATGGGTGGGTTTCAGCCCAGAATCAGGAATGTGATTTCTTAACATGGTTTGAACAGATCTTTTAACCCCTCTGGATGTGCTCTGTGACTTTGAGAACCGCTTATATTGGTGTTTGCCTGTACACACAGAGTTTCAACACAGCCAGTCACTGGTTCAGTACAAACACCGTCATGAAAAGCTGTATGTTATTAGCAGGTTTTTTCCAAGTTGCAGCTGTGCAGGAGAAATCCAGTCTGTCAGGGGCTAATAATATGAACTATGGAGATATTCCCCCATGCACAAACATACAAAAGCCTAACTCAGAAGCTATGTCTACGTGGGGTTTTCTTTGTTACACATCTCACTAAAGGGAGCAACCTTGATCAACTCCTATTTCCCCTACAATGCAAGTGCATTTTTTATTATATCCTTCTGAGATAATCCTTCTGGATCAATCATGGAACAAGATTTTACAGGACATGCTAATCATACTGCTAGTACAGTAGGAAAAAAGTATGCTCGTGGTGCACCTACAGATTTAGTGGTGCATCTGGTTTTAGCCCCTGCATTACAAAACAACAGACAAGTGTATATAAGCAAATATATGCCTTCTTGGATTTTCTCTATGCCTATGAAAATATATAGGTCCTTTTAAAACCAATATATTTTATAATGTATTTTTTGTTGACAGTGGTTGACTGGTTTACTGTTTTCCTTAATTATTTTAATATTTTAACATCTATTTTATATAACTTTTATTTTAAAAAATATGAGTATGATATTTCAGTATGTCTGAAAATTATATAAATTGAGATGTTAATGGTTTCACATGTCATTGTTACTGATATTTATTTTATATTAATGAAATCTGTCATTTTTGTCTCTGAGTGTTATGCAGTTCCAGAACAACTATGTCATGGATCATTACTGTACTGGTCTGAGATTTTTATAGTTAAAAATTTCCAATGTTTCTCTGATAAACCCTAGTTCAGGGGAATTACAATGCTGAATAACTAATTTTCATCAGTCTGAGATGTAATAAATCATGCTTTTAGGAGAATTTTTAAAAAGAAGTATTTTAAAAACAATTTTAAAAGAACTATCACTGCATTATGTAGTTCAATGGTAAGCTTTTGAGATTAAATGTATCAGGATTTTAATGGCTACTCTACAGGAATTATGTAAGTGGTCATTAATGTCAGTAAAATACAGATTGGGAGATGGCATAGCTATAGATGGGCAGTGCAGCAATAATCACCAGTTCTATGCAACATTTAATTTCAAAAAGCTTGATTTGAAAATTAAGTGGTTACATGGCTGCTGTTGTTTTGGATGTTATCTTACCAAAACCCAAAGACAACTACTTTATAGCAAAGCATATCTCCCTCTTCTTCACTACTTTTTGAAAAAATCCTGTAACCTCCCAGCTGGCTGGCTCAGCTGTGTGAGGAAACAGCTAAGCATGTAAATACTTATCAGATCACTAGATGTCCTCCTCTCACAAAATTTCTTCTCCTTCTCGGTTAGCAAACTAGTACTCTCTCTGAAAAGACCTTCAACCATGTACAGCACTAAAAGGCTGCCAGTGCCAATGTATGTATTCAAAAACGCCCTGCGCCCGGAAAACAGCCTCAAGGTAGGTCAGAGCTCCGCACTTAGGAGATATTTTTTATTACTCACAAATGAGGACTTTAAGGGATACAGAGGATCACATGCTGGTGTTTTGTCAATATCAAACTTCAATCATTGCTTTGCAGCATTAATCATTCCCTTAGTTTTTGTAATTGGGTTGAGGAATAAAATCTACAATGAAAAAGTACTTTAGCTTCTCCACTGATTGTAGTCTTTATCCACTTGTGTCTTTTCAGCCTTGATGAGTAATTAATCACACAGCAGCCATGGTCTTTGCATGGTCCCTAGTTTCTTTGCTTTTTCCTGTAGCTGCCAAATTCTTAGATATTTCTGTGATGCTCTCAACATTCCCTAACAGGTAAAACAAGATCTTGGTTTCCACCTGCCTGATCTTTATGTTTCAGCACAATGTTTGTTATCAGAGTTAAATTGTTTCCAGCACCAAAGTCTTTCAACTACGTCATCTCAGCCACCGTTTCTAAACTGGCCAGGTAATTTTCTTGGCTTCTACTTGTTCCTGTTTAGCAGAATCATGGAGCAGTATTACAAAATGCCAAGTCTGTAGTGCAATGGTTCTCAACAACTAATTTACTGAAAATAAGCAACACAGCAGCACTGAGAAACACATCACTAAATCATGTATGTGGTTGTGTGATTTATTTCACTGGTTTTACCCTGTTGTGATATGACAGCGTACTTAGAAAATCAAGGTACATTTTCTTTGCAAGGAAGCATCAGAGCATTCTGACTGTAAAATCCTTTTAAGCACAACACTCTTTTTTGTATCAAATAAGACTTTTAATTTCTGATCATGTTTCTTATTTGAATTCATTAGTGTTCTAAGAATAAAACTACCTGCACATTTGTTACTTGGGATGATGATACAACTTGGACTTGGGCAGAAATTTGTGGATAAGCAGTTTATTTACCAAGGCAAATAAAGATTTTGAAAAAATGGAAAACTGTAGAAAAATGTTTACCAAACTCTAAATACTTTCAGCTGAAGTAGAAAATAATGTCCAAATATTTTGTTTGACTTTTAAATATAACTTTTTAAAATTACATTGTATATCTTTGTTGCTAAAATAAATGAAGGGAATAAGCCAAATCCAAGCAAAAATTTTTGTATTTGGTTGAGTGACATACATTGGCTTGCAGACTTTTCTTGCTCCAAAATGACAAATATTATCTGGTAATTGATTTAAATTGACTCCCTCTTCTTTGTTTTGTTTTGTTTGTTTGTTTGTTTGTTTTAATTTGGTCTACTACACAGGTAGGACTGATTAATGCTAGATACTGTGCTATGCTGGGACCTCACAGGAGCCTCATATTTCTTAGACTTTACTGGTCTGACCTTCCTGTTTTTATGCAGGGGATAATTCCCTCTGAAGTCAAAAGATATATTTCTCAAATTAAAAGATGCATGGTAGGTATCAGTCTGTCAAAAATGACATAAAGCTCCCCTAAATGGTGACCAGCATAATCGTGTAGGCAGAGTGTGCACTGGAATATAGGTGCTGGTGTAAATCCTCCAAGTAAATACTCTGTTTTCGGATAAGCATAAGAGGGGGTTGGTTGTTTGTTTTGGAATGCAAACTTCCATTTAGAGGGATAATATCTGTTCTCAGATATAATTTACATGTGGGAACCACGTGTACATGAATGCATTTAACAAAGGGGAGTTCCAAAGCATACTGACTTGCAAGAGTAAAAGATAATAAATCAAAATTATATTGATGCAGTGGGGATTCAGAATGTACTTTACATTTCATACAGATGTTTGGGTGGAAAGCACGGTGTTCTGATGGATAAGTAAAGATTCTGATTTCTAAGATTCATTTCAAAGTTAGATTTTTTTCTGACTTCAAGCCTCCAGGGTACCCATTGCAGTAGTACTGTGCTGCCTGAGAACAGGCAGATGGTGTTCACCACTCCTTCCAGACAGATTCATATTTTATCATGCCAGTTTTGTCATCAGTTATTTCAGTGTATTAAAACAGTGATGGATCTCATTTGACTGACTAAGGCCTAAGACTGGAATAATCTGTATGCTAGCTATGTATGTGATGAGAATTTTTTGATTGGGAAATGATGAGCAGATCATAAACTTCAGTGTGGGAAGTGAGGTTACTACAGTGGTTCACCAAAAGCTTACCGAAAGTATCAAGTTGCATCAGCATATCAACAAAGTTTGCATGGTAAAAATAATGTGTAGCAGAGTCTTGTGACTTTTCCTACCCGGGAAATTATGCAAGATATTATACAGAGTAAAGGGTATACTTTGACCCCAACTAACTACATACTTCACTTTATTAACTTGCTAGAATAAAAGCTGTTGTATGGACAGGTCAAAGTCTGACTTTGTCTGTCAAAGTTTAACTTTTCCTTCTATCACTCTCTCTGTCAGTGGGTGATTGTACCTATGGAAAAATTTTGCTCCCTGCTTTGCATAAAGGATTTCTTTTTGTAAACTGATGTTGGGAAAAAGAAAAAAAAAGAATTTGTTATTGAGGTTTTTTTCTAGAAAGAATGTTTTCCATATTTACACAATTGAGACATTAATGGATGTTAGATATGAGGACAAAAATATCTGAATAGATTTTTACTGTAATTTCACAAAGGCTTGCTTTGCAGAATCAAAGAAACTTTGCAAGATCACAGATACTTCTAGTGCAGATTTTCTTCTTATTTCAAGCTAACAGAAATGCAAAATCTCAAATTTTTTCAGGCATCACTATCACTGTTCCATTCCAACCATTAGCTAACAAGTAATACTCTGGCTTGAGGCTGCTGGGAAGATCCTGTTTAGCAGTTTCTGCTACCACAAGCTATATCATCTTCTAATGCCAAAGGTCAAGGTCAGACAAGGGAAGGGACTGGGGAAGAAGGTAGATGTCATGGAGCAGTCAGAGTACTCATTTGCATTATATTGTCAGAGAAATCAAGTTGAAGGAAGGAACTAAAAAACCCTATGAATTGTAATGATCACGTATAACAAAGCAGTCCCATTTCTAATCAAGTAGACTTTCTATTAATGTTTAATAATTGGTAAATATGCAATCCTGTCTCTTCTCTCCATTCACTGGCAAGTATCTTACTCAGCAGAATCACTTTAATCAAATAGCTGCTTTTGCACTTGACCTTATGTAAGCAGGAGTCATTTCACAAAGTGGACTGCATAAAGCCTGCTCCATTTTCACTTCAGAAGACATAAATTCAGGATGTAAATGTCACTTGGTAAAGTATTCAGCCATAAAAAAACCCATTTGAAATAACAGGAAAGGAACTCAGTGACACCAAGTCCATGCTTGTCTTGTTAGTGCACTCTTTCCAGATGTTAACCCTGACCTTGTTCAATGAGAACAAACATTGGCAGAGAAAGACAAAAATAAATGCTTCCACGTAGTATCTTTCCAAAACAAAGCCCCATCCTATAAATGTCTGTCGAACTACGAGATACTTAAGCTGGGGGAGTAGCAGTTGCAGAGGGGCTATCAGCAAATGACTTGTTGAAAATTTAATTCTCTGAATGCATCATGTGGTTTAGGAGGACAAAATATTTTAGAGCAATCTCTCTTTCTTACACCATTTCTTCTGGAAGACAGCACTTCAAGCTCTGGGACTGTCTTTGTTCTGAATGCTGCTGAGCCTTATGGTCTTATGAAGATGGCTTTATAAAGACAAAAACCCTTGACAGGGGTAAGCTGTATAAAAATTATAGAATTATTGTCAGGTACTTTAAGCTAGTAAGCATAAGAAGAAGCAAAACTGTCATATCTAAAAGTAGAAATAACATAAAACTTTACTTCATATATACAAAGGAGGTAGGTGTTTCAATATTATATCAGGAATCTTAATTAATGGTTCTACAAAACTGTCACACAAAGAACAGATGTGGGTCTGTATTAATAAACATGACAAAGGAGGAAAAGAAAAAAACAAAACTCCCAAAACTCTCCAATTAATCCAAGTAATACTTGTGACAAGTAAGGAGTCAGAGTAGCAAAAACTGAAGTACAAACTTTGCAGCATGGAGCAGGAGCTCAGGTTTAACCCACGCAAAGGACTTGTGGTTTGGGAAGTAGCTGAGATTTATAACCAGTGGGCACTTCTCATGTTTAAAATTGTCAACATTGTTCACTGGTGGAACTTGAAACTATGAGTTTCATGATATTCTAGTTCCTTGCTAGGTATGTGGTTGGTGCCAACAGACATAAATCAAATAATAATTCTTTAATCATTATCAACAACGTGAGGTTTTATCTCTATATTTCCCTTTTAAGTCTTTCTTAATCGTGTCTCCTCGTTAACAGCTGCTTGTGACAGACACGAGGATTTATGATCAGTGGGTGCTACTGCTGTTGAGGACTTGGGAGTTGTAGAACAATATGGGAGGATAATGAGGTGGATGTATAAAGTCTGTATGATAAACAACCCAGTTTCCTAATGTTGACAATTATTTCTGAATGAGTAGGGAGAGGCGAGAACATTACTTAGAGACTGGGCAACTGTATACCAAAACCGAGCAGTTTGGAGCACAAGTTGTAAGGGAAAGTGCCTTTTGCAAATTAGGGAATTTATATAATCTATTAAATATTGTCAGACTGGGTATCTTGTGCTTCTTTTAAAATGTGTTTTCTCTGCAATTCCAAGTTCTTCTAGGCATTTTTAAAATTAAACTTCTCATCTCTGTTTGAAGCATACAAATTTAAACTAAAATGGATCTGAAAGAGCATCAGCAGTCAATCCATCATAAACCCAGGGACAATTCAAGACTTAAACTCAAAATTACTCAGATTTTTGGAAACTCTTCTACTGTGCCCAAATCCAAGGTTCTGATCCATGTGGAACAGACTGAAAGAGTTAACCTGTGAGAGACAAAATACCCTTGATTGGGTCATGTACACAAATAGAATTTGAATGTTGCTATCATATCACGTCTTTTGTTCTAAACAAAGTTAAATGGAAAGATAGTCTTTATTGCTTACTACTTCTGCACTTTTTAAAAATTAATAGCTTTCCCTTCTAATTATAGTAACATTCATGTGCAAATCACAATTCGATAATACAGGTTGTTTGAGTAGCTATTCTGGGGACAGTAATGTTTCAGATACAAGCAATGAGCTCATGAAGCATCCCACAACTTCATGGTTTTTTTCTTATCATAGTCACTAGAGGGCAAAAGACATACAAATAACTTGGTTGTAGTATCATTTTGTATGGTTTTACATTATTAGTATTGCAAGCTATAGGAATAAGGCAGACCTGAAGCAGTACCTACAAAGTTTTTTTCCTAGATGGACTTAGATGAACTTCAGACGTCTTGTATGGGACACAAGTTTGCTATCTTCTCACAAACTGAAAAGAGAAAGAAATAATACATTTTGGGCACACTGAACTACATTTATAGATTATTATGAGTTCAATGTTGTGGGTGAAAGTGAAGTTATTAACTCAAGAGCAATCTCCTTTAGGGATGTGAACAGGTTTTTCAGACTCTTCTTTGCTAACTGCCTTCTGAGGGATGTGTGATGCTGACCAGCCCCACGCAGCTGCCCTGCTGGCATGAGAAACCAGAAAAGCAACTGCAACAATCCCAACTAATTTTGAGCAATTGATTAGCAAACAGATTTTGAGTTCCACATAAAGGCTCTGGAGCTCACCAAATACAGTGCTGGAGAACATGGCTTTGAACTCTCTGAGCACTTTAGAAGAATCCTTCACCTGCTAATATAACTAACTTGATGATGAAACATTTGCATTATATGCAAGTCATTATTTATTCTCTGGTAGTCATGCAAACTTCAGGTGACAACCTTCCTTTCAAGCTTTAAAATACTCCCCTTTGGTTTTCTGTAATTACAGTGGAGCCTGTGGAAAAGAGGAATCTTGAGATTCTGCAGAAAATCTGTGTTACAATAATCTGCTCCCTAAGGTCAGGAGAGAAGACTCCAGACATTTTTTTTAATTATTTCTTTTTTTTTTTTTTTTAGAAAAATTGTGCTTTTTTAGTAATTGCTACTGTGTACCACCACTACCTCTCAAATTTTATTTTGCTGTCTTTTCAGTCCACTAAATATAACTGAAAGATCAAAGAACCACATCTACCCAAATAGAGAAGCCCTGATGTACCCTGCATTCAGTTTAAAAGACCACTGTAAGCTATCATTCTTACAAGGATATTTCTAATGAATTGGTCTTCTTTCTCTTCCTCTGCCCGGAAGAGAGGACTTTACTTTGTGAACAAAATCATTTCTCTATTTACTACCTAATACATTGTTTAAAACATTCAGCAATAAAGCTTTGTATTTACATTCCTGATTAATAGTGAAAGCTTTTGAAAGTTCCTGTAATTCTGTGAAAACCATAATGTAGCTGCACACCCTGGAGGCAGCACTGTGAGACCCAAGGAAACCTTATATACGTTGGGAAATGAAGAAGACTGGAGTGGTCATTCACTGTGCAACTCTATTCACTTTGTCCATTATATGAAGGAGATGTGAAAAGTATTTTCCTGCATCTCCAAGGCCCTAACCCCTGGAAAACAGCAGTAGCGATGTTGCCCACCTCTTGACTTCAGTGTGGCTTGTCCTGGGCCATTGCCCTGTGAACATGCAGGGAAGATGGACTAGTTGAATATCAGCAAAAAAAAAACCAGTATGTATCTATCTTACTGTCAGACTTTAACAAGCCTTTCCTGTGTATTACATTTTATGCTCTATCTTCTAGTCTTCAAAATTATAATGACTAATTAGAAGTAAGTGAACTGTGTAATTACCTTCTGGCAATAAATTTCAATATATATTCATAGTTACATGGATTTCATCTTATAAAAACAGTAATAGTTGGTATGTCCTTAAAGCGTATCAGCAATTCATCTTCAAAATGATCAATGGAGACAATGTCATTTTCCCTCTGTCTCTGGTTTACTTATGTGTTCCCATTAATTATGCCTAATTTTTTGCTAGCATTTTTCTTCTTAATACAGTTCACAGAATCACACAGAACGTTAGGGATTGGAAGGGGCCTCAAAAGTAGTAACATTTTTAAAATCTGTGCTGTGCTCTGAAAACCCATTCTTCCAAGAACCGTGCACCAACCAATCTTGTGTGTACAGATCCACACCTCTCATACACTAAGGTGAAGCTACATTAATTACAGAACACTGAAAAGAAGTAAAATATCTCTGCTCTGCAGGTCTAGGGTGGGGGAAAAATATGAGATCATTGTCTTTTATGTATCATTTGCCACACATACGAGCTGCCGCCTGGATAGCTAAGAGCTTGTAGAGAATGTTTGTTTTTCCTTCACAGCCCAGAAATGTTTGCAATAAAGTAGAAACACCCTCCAAAAACCTACTGAGGATATGTAGTAAATCTTTCAGTGAAGCTTTAACAACAACAGCCACAAAAGGTGCTAGCAGATTCTTCTTTAGCAGGAAGAAAGGTAAGTTTTGATACAGCCCTTTCTTAAGAAATTCTAAGTGAGTAAAGTAGTCTTAAGAGAAAGTTCCCGGTTATGGATTACCTATAAAAAGAATAAGAGAGATTAACATTTAAGGTGTTTCATGGCTATAAACCAATAATTTGTGAACATATATTGCTCAGAGCACAAATAGGACCAGGAATTCAAAGTGCCCCTAGCTGACCAGCATATACATTTATCATTGGTCTGCTGTAATGAAGATAACCTGATAAAGATCACACTGTGACAGTTTTTCTTTTGCATTGGCTGCTGAACAGACAGAAACTGTTTCCTGCAGCCAGACAACTATTGATCCAACTCCCTTCTGCCAGTGGTGCAGTTAATGGGAATTCCACAGGGAAATCAAAGCTACATTTTGTCTTCATTTTCATCTGAAATATGAGTTGGTCTTTTGTACTCTGGGCAGTCATTTACTATTCATTTTCATTTATTGATGTTTATGAGCTGAAGCATAAAATGTTTCTCAAATGTAGTCTAACTGAGGCAACAGTTGACATTGTGACCATGACTACTGTTTCACCATCAGCTGCATTATGTCCATGAATCAAGGTTTACTTTTCAGTTATCTTTGAGGCAGCATACAGTAGCAAGTATCCTTAAAATGCAACTGTGCTGTAGGTGAAGAAGTATCTATTTGTTTGCATAGGGACTAAGAAGGCAAAAAGTACCCAAAGTCATTAGCAAACAGCAACAGAGCAGCAAAGTGTTTCTTATTATTCGACATTCAAAGGCTCTTACCCACGTGGCATCTTAGAAAATATTTGCAAAGTGGTCTCTCTTATGTGCTTTTTAATACTTTTCCCACTGAATTATTAGTAACCAAATGGAAGA
>NW_010320113.1:32900-41897 GCF_000700745.2 Antrostomus carolinensis
GAAGAGCGGCCATACACAACAAAAGCGAAAGCTAAGGTACTCAATTCATTTGTAAAATGGGAAAGGACAATCTACACTGTGGGCAAGTATTTTTTTATATGCAGTTATTAACTCATAAACTACAGTATATCTTATCTCATTTCAACAACAGCCGATGTCTCCATTTTCCCGTGGAAACCCCTGCAGGTCACATTATAAGAATCATAAATAATATGTGTTAATGAGATATGGATTGATTATGTTGGAAAAGCTGACATTTTCATCCATCATTCTAAATTATGTTTAACAATGGGTTACCAGACAGTAATTCCTCTGATATGAGATTAAATAAAATAGCAGGCTGTTTCAGCAGGCTAGTCCAAGGAGATGGCAATAAATCTGCTCAATTATTGTATCACCAATCTAGTTTTCACTGCTAAGGATATTATTATTTCATTTAGACTTGTCCATGCATCATAGATTATTTTATTTCAGTCAGTCAATGGGAGAAACTGCAGCATTTTATTCTCAGAGCTGCAAGGAAGAGAGCTTTGAGAGCTCAGTAGGCCTCAAGCAGACGTAAAAAAGCCATCAAGATCCTATCAGACCAAAAATATATTGTGAAATCCACATTTCAGAAAGTAGTATTTTCAACCTAGCTTACTTTGCTTATCTGAAAAGTCTCAGCTGAAGGATACTGCCCGAGAAGGTGATCCTTTGAAACAGAATTGTTGGATCTTCTACAATGATTTGTACTTCACCTTGGCCCTGTAGTATATAAAAAAATAGGTCATTCAGCTGATCTTTTGGCCTGACAAATTGAATTGCAAGTAACTGTAACATAAAAGGTCTCTTTTTTCCCTGCCTCATGCTCAGGAGGAGAGAAAGCATGTGAATTTTATTAACAGAAGTGTACCACAGAAAGTTACTTTCTTTGCCAGCCTGATCTTATAGTCCTGATAAACTCACCTTCCTTGCAATGAAATAAAAAACGTTGCACTTTACTCAGTGCCCATATTTTCCCCAGAATATCTTGTAATGGCAGATAAGACTACAATATGGAGCATGTCTAGTGCCCAGCTAAGCCACCCAGCTGTGAGGGAACATTTAGATATGTGGGTAAATTTTAAACATCTATCCCAGACTGCAAATCAGTGGAGCAGGTGGTCTGTGGAAAATGAATCACACATACAGTGTGAATGATCCCTCTTACTTTACCAGTTACTTTTCTGCTAAAGAAGGAAAGATGAGAACAATGGTTCCTCCACTCTCCAAACACCAGAAAAGCGACAGCCTTGCAGTGGCAAATTGTAATCTATTCCTTGCAGAAGGGTATTTCTCCAACCCTGATCCAAAACCTGCTTCCCAGGTTTACACAGACCTGACCCTTTCCCTGTGCTTATGGGCATCCCCAAAAGAAAGGCGTCAATAGGTAGGATTTCCCTCAAAAGTGAAAGCACAAGATTGCTTATACTCTAGTTGTGGAAACTCTGTACTGAAGTGCAGTTGCTAGATGAAGAGGGGAGATGAGTGGAACATAAAGTTTGATTATTCCCTGGTTTTATCACTCAGATGTCAGCCAAGAAGTGAAAGCTGCTGAGATGCAGTGGAAAATTTGCTCCAGTAAAAAGTTTCCTTCCTAACTTGTTCTTGTTTCTCAGCCCATCAGATAAGCCTTTGTCTGATAGACCAAGGCAAGGACATGTTGCAGAATAGTACCCCCATGGAATCATAACCTAAGCATCTATGCAATGCTGGACTTAGCACTAAGGAAGGTGATAGAGGAGTCAGTGTGGATGGATCTTAAAAAAAAAAATAAAAAAAAATCAGCTTGATTCTCATTATTAGTTAAAAAGACAAAGAATTGTTAAGAATTATTGGGACAGGAGTGGAAGTAAAATAAAAGTGTTGTTAAGTCACTGCATTGACTAACATTACTCATTCAGAAAGGGTATAGCAGAATTAAGGAATGCAATGAAATAAAGAGTTGAGCAAGTCCTAACCTATTGAATAAATATTTGTAAAATATTTACACAGCCAGATTCCAATTGCTGCTAGGGCTTTAAAAACCTCATCCTGTTAACAGACCAGCAGCTAACTGCTAATTTTAAAAAGACAATAAATAAGTCAAGGATGTCTCACTTAAAGGATGCATGGCACTGCATATTTTCATTTTGGGCACCTTGACAGTTTTCACTCTGTACAGATTTCTAAATGTATTCATGCTATTAATCTCCTAGATGTTGACAGTCAAAACAATCTGAAGATAAACCCAAAAGCCAGATAACTCAGTTAAAGCACAGATTCAAAAGCACATATCCAAAGCCATGTACAGAACCTACACACACACCTCATTTATCGTGAGGATGTTCCCAGGGCACAAGCTCCAAAGGCTGCATTTGGCCAGTCTCATGGTTTAAAATGTCTCTGTAGATCCTGGCACAAGGAGCACAGCACCCAAGGACAATGCATCCTGCTGACTTCTGTGAAGGGAGGGAATGGGATTTTTGCCACCATGCTTGTCTAAACAGCTTTGTCTGGAAGCTGCATAATGGAGGACATCAGCACAGACCTAGGAGCAGAGCCATGTAATTGCTGTGGCAGAACGAGTGGAGGGTATAAAAGTATTGTAATATACGCAATAAATAGTGGATATTTCATTAAAGATACTAGCAAAAATGGTTTAAAGACATTCATATTTTCCTAACCTATACAACAATGTTTACCTATATATATTAAAAGTCATCAGTACCACACTGACCAAACCAATCCCAGAACTGGGGTCCACCACAATTCCTCCCTTAAGTGGACCCAGAGAGAGTCTCACTTCAATGATGATTCGCATCATGGAGTCTAGAGTCAGCCAGGTGTCCCTGAGGAGGCTCTAGTCTGCCTGGGAGATTTTGTAGAAAAGAGTTAATGCACAGGAAATTGACCAAAAGAGAAGCTCCATTTTGGGTAAAAAGTAATTTTTGTATTGCAGAGACATAAGAGGGTGTAGGACAGCACCACCTTGAGCAGCCAATAGATGCTGTTAATTTCTGTTTTTCACCTGGGGCAACTAATAGATTATGATGGTTTCTATTCTTCTAGACCAATTTTTATTTTTCCAGACTGTTTTCCTGTTCTTCCAGGTAGAATAGCCAATAGCAGTTGCCAATTCCTATCTTCTCAGGATGATTTGCCCCCTTTTCCAGACTATTTTTCACCTTTCCAGACAATAAGTTGCCATTACAGTTCCTTGGTTTTGCACTTATCAATGGTATCTCAGGCTGTCTCCAGTTTCCCAGTACCCAGCTGCACTTCAAAGATGTCAGCTGTGCTTCTCAAAGATGCTCCTGGTTCCCAGGCTGGCAGGCGTTTTCTCTGGCAGAATTTCAGTGGGCTGCTTCTTCTGCTCTGTATTTTTCCCTTTATAACCAGGTCGCCTTTATGGTTGCTCCCATCAGTTGCTGAGTTCTGCTTAGTCTTTGATAAACTGACAACACTTGACTCAGGAAAATGGTATTTTGCAGGTACTACAGGACGACTGAAAAAAGTGTTCTAAAGATGTAAAAATGTCATCTCTTCAGCAGAGCACTGGTTTTACCTCCTCTTTTTACTTTCCTTTTGATTCCCACCTTACCAATTTTTTTAACAATAGGCTTTATGGCATTTCCTGAAGCTACTCAAATCTCCTTTGGTATGAGGAGCCAATGACTCATGTAATTGCTCTGTAAAGCAAGAAATTCAATCTTTGAACTGTAATACCGGATTGCTTGTGGATATATAAGAAGGAGTCTAAAGGAATAGTCTGGTTATATTTTTAAAAATATATTTTCATACTATGTTGTTATATAAATTTTGATTCATCTGTTCCTGTAATTTCCATGTTTAGGGCAGACTTATGGAGGCTGAAGTCTGCTTATTTGATGTAAAAACAGTTATTCTAGTAACAACACAAAAGGATCAATGAGAATGTTTTATTTTTTCTGATGTTGACCCAGACTTCTTGTCTTTGAAGAGGAAGTGTGTGTGGAGAGAGGAAGCCTGGCTATCTTTCCTTCGCAAGGCAGCCCCATTTCTCATGCCTTGCAGCCTTCCTGTCAGCACAGAGGGTTGACTTACAGACCCAGTGGGGGAAGATGATCGTCCTTCAATGCCTCACATGGTGGTGAGTTCCTAATTTTACTAACTGTAAAAGCACAGATATAGCTGCACAATTGTTTTTATTTCTTCTGCAGGAAAAAATATTCATTTGTATACTCAATGTTAGCACTTTTTGAACCATCTGTGTGAGTATGCAAAAGGCTTCTTAGTGCAGTACAGGCTTAGAGAGATAAGCCCTCTTCTCATCCTGTCAGGAGGTGCCTCCCACCATCTTGGTGAATGCAGGGGGAAAAGGATGAAAGCAGCAACTGTCCCTGTTTGCTTTCTCTGCACAGCAGTAGCTGGTCCAGTGCCCTTGACTTTCTCGCACACAGACTTCCTTCTCTGTGGAATGAACTGGATGCAGCTAGTCCCATGCAAACACAAAGCTGTCAGAGCAAACAGCTCCCACTCGAGGAACCTAGCAGCAGCACTTACTGCCTAGTCAGCCTGTGAACTCCAGAAATGCTATGAAATGGAGGAACAGACCAAGAAAGCAGGATTATCGCAGATGGCTGAGGCTAAGATAGTATTTTCTTCCTGAGCCAGTTCTTGCCTTTCATAACACTTATGAGCTAATAGGCTTAACACTGATTAAGTAATAGGCTGAGTGTGCTGTAATGCTATCTAAAGCCCACTAAAGCTTCAAAATGTAATCTACTAGGTAAATGTTGGTCTGGTTCCCCCCAGCTCCTTTCCACAGTATGTGCATTCAGTTGGTCAGACAAAAGTCCTGTGAAGCTGTCATCAGCCAGGGCAGATAACTCACTACCAGACATCCATCCAGAGGTAGTACCTCTGACAAGCACCTTCCCAGCACTGCCAAATGGCCCTTCTGCTACCCACTTGGTGCAGGTGGCAGAGAAGCCCTGGACTGAAGCATGGTATTACTGCCGCATGCAGGCAGGTTCCTCCAGTTTCAGGGGACTGCCACAGCCCCCCAGGCACTCTGCTCTCCCTCCCTCTCACCTAGCTTGCTCACAGCTAAACCAGTTGCTTTGAAGTTTTTCACGACATCTCTTCCAAATAAAAGAGGTCTAGGACATGCACGAGTTTGGTTACCAAGCCTTTGTTAGATTGTGTTGTGCTTTTCCAGAAATACCCTTTTCCCTCACCTTGCGTCTTAAATGGGGAAAAATCTTGATCTGTTTCAGTTCGAGGAAGTGTCTGCCAACACTGAAAAAGAAAGTTGTATCACCTCCAGGTCATCTGAGAAAGATTATTTCTGATTCTTCAATAATTGGGAGAATTTTTCAAAGCCACAATGAAGCGGCCATATTTGTCCAGTATTGTCAGTTGTACTCATACAATATCTACTACCATGTCCAGGTAAAGCTTCTGCCTCAACAAGTGATTTCCGAGTAGGCTTTCGTTCACTTCTCTGCCCCACCATTAACAGTGGTAAGGTTGGAATGACATGGTGTAATCCTTTCTTTCTTTCTCTCTTTCACTGAAGTATGTTATTCTTCATCAAGGCAGACAAAGCTCTTATCCTTTTGCTTGGTCAAAACTGTAAATCGTATCTCCTTACATTAGTAGGTCAATTTCCTGCAGATGTACATAAATACAGATAACACTAGTGATTTTACTGTGGATTGTTGTAGATATAGTATTACTTTCATTTCAATTGCTGTAATTTAGCAACATTTCTACCTACTGCATCTCCTGTTTTCTCAGCTGTTACCAAAATGGCAGCATTACACTGATGGCTTCACAGTCACCAGGAGTCTTTTCTCTGAGCTGATGTTACACAACAAGCCTTGACTCCAAGAAATAGAAAGATGCTATTTATGAACCTTCATTAATGAGTCTTTATTATACTCTTAGTGAACAAAAACCAGGGAATTTACCCTAATGAGGTTAAGTGAAGTCAGCCTGTAACCCCTGCGTGAGGTTTACCTGCACTGGGTATTTCAAGAGAGCACCCACAGGCACTGCGTCTTCAGGAGGATTTCCTGCTGGATTGCCTGCCAATGGGTTAAAACACATTAAGAACACTCAGAAGTGGTAATACAACCTTTGTGGGGTTTTTCAACCATGCCCAGGTGATGAACTGAAAATCATGCCATTTGCTCATCAAAACAAAGCCCATCTGTTTCTGTGTGATTATTCTCATCTTTTATTTTGTACAGCAACCATAGCAATCTAGAATCATAGAATGGTTTGGATTGGAAGGGACCTTAAAGATCATCTAGTTCCAATCCCCCTGCCATCAGCAGGGACACCTTCCACTAGATCAGGTTGCTCAAGGCCTCATCCAGCAATAGGCTTTGCAGGTGTTGCCATAATATAGGTTATCATGTTTGTATTTGGATCTGTTAATTTTGGATATGTCTTATCTGTACTTGTATCAAATTGACTTCCAAACCTGTATTTGATGTGTGATGTTTATAGCTTTAATCCTCCATGTACTTCCCCTTTGTAAAACAAATTTTCATTAGTTAGTTTCAGATTACTCCCTACAGTCAAGTGTATACATATTCTTTAGGTATATACCTTCAATCATGATAATGCAGTTCCCTGCTGCTACTGTGGTTTTGCCTGCTATTATTTTTTCCATTTTGTTTCTAATCCATCTATTTATTATTAATCTCCCTAGATGTTTAACATTTCTTTATTTTGTTCTATGTATATCTCTTCTCTTTTAGTAAGTTCAAGCTCTCTTGATAGAGAAACATTTAAGATAGGCTGGATCCTCAGAAGAAATTGCTTCCCTTGATACATGAATCAAAATATTAATAAAACAATACCTCCAATAGTACATGATTTCCACAAGGTCTGCTATTGCTGTTGATTATTAATAGGAGAGAATTATTACATTTTCTCACATTCACATGTTTGTGTAAGTCCTTTGGGATGTAAAGATGCCACAATATTATGTTACTGAATCAGGAAAACAAAACAAATTACAAGTTGTAGGCCAAGAAATCTTTTGCTTGGTTTAACTTTGTTGTTTCTATCCCTTTAAGTTTTAGTTGCTGTATTCAGCAGATATTTTACCTTTTACATCACTAATTAAATTAAGAGGCAAATTAAATCAAGGGCTCTGCTCTTGATTGTCAGCAATTTGGATGCTTATTAAGTGGTTTAAAGTATATTTAATTAAAGATGTATTGTTTCACATCCAGTAGTCAGTAAAACATTTAGCATTTATGTCTTCCTAAATTTATTTAAGTATTATCACTTTTTCTGTAGTTCAAGAAGAGTTTTAAAGGCCATATGCATAATTTCCTCATTCTGGAAGAATGACTAACCACTAATTGCACAGAATATAGTCTTCCTCTTGCCCACCTTTTATAATTAGAAAAATGAATTGGCCCTTAAGAAGTGTTATGTCTTTGCTTGATCTTAATAAAAACATTATGTCCCCGCTCACTAGCTCTTTCAAAGGTTAAGAAAGACTGCTGATCAGAGGAGGGATCAGTTCATTCAATGCTAGAGATGGGTCTGGAGTTCAGGCATAGAGCCAAGTCACACACTGCTCTGGATCCTTTTTTTAAAATTATTTTCTTTCTTCCCCAAATTAAAAACCTATCTTAGAACAACAGTAATCAGCCTTTTTTGTGTCTTCCAAAAGATATCACATTTTAATCTGCTACTCATATCCAGGTTAGTAAACACAAAGTAAGGTATACACCATCCCAAGTGAACAACTCCTATGAATCTGCCTATAACTCTTCCCTCTCGAATAGAAGGCATGTTGTTCTTAAATCTGTTCAATATTAGCTTAATTCTTACTTAAGAAACCCCTATTCTGTGAGAATCTAGTCATTCTTTCCTCAGCTCCTTCATTGTCTTGCCTGAAGGCATATGTACATACAACACAAACTTCAGAAGCTAATACAAAACACTCTAAAAAGACAGACTTGTAAAGGATGATGGAAATGGTTACAAAAGAAACAAAGCAGGCATAATAAAAGTATTCTTAAAATAAAAAAGCAGCATTTATTATGATATTATAATACATGACAAAATAAAAGTGTCTTTTAAACCACCACATATCTTTATGAATTGTATTTAAAGCTTTTTCCTCCCATTTTAAAACTAGAATTTGGTTTTGTATTTGCATACATTGTTAAAAACAAATATTAAAAGACAGGATTCAAGACAGATGCATACAATGAGGAAAAGGGAACTCTGGCCTGAAATGAAGCCATTCTGGCATAAGTGAATAGCAGAGAATGTGTTAGGGTTGAAAATTTAAATATGTCCTACTTAAACTGAGAGGGTAAAATTTTGTAAAAACAGGAACAAATCACCTAGAAATTAACGACGCAAGCCTTTTTTCTTTTTTATAATATCACATCAAAGCTACACAGAAGACCCCAGTGATCACTAGGGAATCTGCCACAGTCCAGTTTTTCCAATCCAATTAAGTCCATACTTCGTGGAATAATATGTCCCCCATCTGCTGCAGGCCGAAAGTAAATGCGGTCAAACCTCATCTTGCACTTGTACTCTGCACCCAGGTTGGTATTGGAGTGCGTGTCCCAAGTATAGCGGCAGTGTTGAGGTTTACCCAAAAACTCCCAGATATCCGTAACGTTGTTAGGTAACTTACCTAGTTTAGTAACCTGAAAGTAGAAGTGGGGGGAGAAAAATCCACAAGATACTGAATTCACAAATCTTACTTTCAAAACCAGAAGGTAAGTTGTCACAATATCACTTTTTTCTGCAAAATATGAGCCGTTAAATATATTGGAGACGTTTCTAAATGATGGTATTTCTCAGGAAACTCTAAAGCATGACCAATTCCTGCAGTACTTTCTAAAACCAAAACATGCTACAAAATAAATGTTCAGCTCTGAAATTCTGAGGTATGGGGTTCAACATCATGTTCTCTGAAACAATGTTGTTCCAGTTCACTGCAATGGAATTACACAATAGGGA
>NW_010320113.1:41914-47981 GCF_000700745.2 Antrostomus carolinensis
CACTAATTTCATTTTTAATATCAGCAGCCAAAAACAACTTCTAATTTTTTAACGTCTCAATGATGGGGGATTAATTTTAAACTCCCAAGATCTATTTCTCCAGAGCACCCTCTTCTCTCTTTAATTCTACAAGCATTAACTCTCTGTGAAGTGGAGAGTTGAGCAAATAAAGATCAGGTTCTCAAAATGCGAAAATGCTTTTGAAGTCGAAACTTCATCGACTATCCCTGCATCTTCTCAGATATAAATACTGCCAATAAAGCATTTTGTTACTGAGGGGGGAAACTCTTCATATACATCACCTCAGCTATAACAATGCCTCAGCATAGCAATGCTGCAGCTTATACTCATGCTTCCACTTTTTAAGACTACATGCTGCATACTTCTGTTCTGCCTAAGCACATCATTTCTCATAAAGACAACAGGAAAGCCCAAGAAGATTTTGTCAGAATACCTTCTCAAAATAACAAGGTAGTTTATTTCTATTTACCTCACTGTCTCTCAGGTTTGTGTCCCCTCCAAATATAACAGTGGTGGACTCGGACTCCTTCTGCATTTTGTTTAACACTATTTGCAGTTGCTTTACACGCTCCTTAGAGTGATCTTTAGTGCTTTCCAGATGAGAGGTCATAAGGCAAAGTTCGTTACCAGATACACTCACCTGTGTGTGAAACAAGAGGCGATGTTACTATCCGCACCATGATAAGAAGTTCAAAGACAAAATCTAACCACAAAGTAAATTACTGAATGACAAAGCTCTGGTTAATACTAGTTTCACATTGAAGAAAAGTGGCTTACAGGAGAACAGCAGGCTTTTAGTTTTGTTTTCAGAGGTTATGAGACTTGAAAACAAAGTACAGCCAGTAACTTAGATTAAAAATTCAAGTCTGTTAGTTTCAAATGCAGCTGGGTTTGTATGTTTGAGGAAGAAGTCTTCCTGCTGTTTGAGACTGTCATACAGTAAAGCCAGTCCAGCCTTTCCTGGGATTTTTTGTTTTGAAGGCAGAAATACAGCTGTTTAGTACACACTGACTTACTCACATGCACAACCAAAAGGTTCCTCATCATGGAGGTCGTTGGAAAAGGTATTATCTCTTTTTTCAGTAGCTTCACTCTTGTTTTCTTCAACATTATGACAGTGAAATAGCCACCTATGTTACCTGAAGAGGAACAGGGAAAGAAGTGGCTGAGAATATCTTCTGCCATGCCATAAAGAAATTAAGGTTCTGAAAGAGACCTTTTTACCAGGATCTGGGAGAACATTAATTTGTAAGATGTACAAAGTCATTAGTTAAAAGTTTCATGATAGCGGTGTGAATTTTTCAGATTTTTTTTAACCACAAATATTTAAGAATTACGTATCGCACTTTTTTTGCTACCCTTGCTACCAGTCTTTCAAAATGCAGGAAAAATACAAAGGAAACCACCAGGTAAGCAAGCTTTTCACATGTATTATTTGCATCAAACTATATCCTGATATCAAAACACAGAAAGTAATTCAAGTGCTTCCTTCTTCATTTTAGTCCTTTCATTCCTACAAATGGTCAGAAATTTTGGCAAGACAGAATAAAACCAAACTTACTTTTTCCAGTTTCTGTTTTTAGAAACTGAGGTTATTTCTTACCTGGAATAATAGTATAACTTCCTGCTCTCATCTGTAGAAGACAGAGATATGGTGGGACAACCTCCTGTAAAAACACGACATCTGGACTGTATCTGAAATCAAGACAAGATTTTAAATTAACTAGTGGAAGGTAGTTAATTACTAGTGAATTAACTAGTGAAAGGCAGTACTGTTACACTCTGAGGCCAAAGGGAACAGGGTCAGGGATTTCAGGTGCACCTTGTCCTCATCTTCCTAGATATTGTCAGAATCTGTTTTTTAAAAAAAGAAAAACTCTCTCCATCATATTTAGTAACATATAGACACATCACCAATGTTAAAAGGGAGGCAACAATGACTATTACGGACATGGAACTGACATGGTAATAAAATGCATTACTTCCTTATACCTTGATCTTGCAAACATCTGCACAGCTCTCATATACGACACACACAAGGAATTCAACTTAAGCAGCTGCAGAGCAGCTTTGGAATGTGTTCTGCAACATGTTAAGTTCTCCAGGAGATGCCAACCACCACCTCATTCCCTGACAACAGATCCCCTCAGGTAACCTGCCATTAATTTTCTCCAGACTCATCGATGCCAAGCTCTCTTGTTTTGTAGAGCTATGCAATCAGTAACAGTTTGTGTGGGGCAGCAGTCCTGAAAATGCTGATTTAGACATAACTTTAAAGCTGTCCCTGTTTTTGCTACACTGCTGAAGAGCCCTGCTCTAAGCAGGCGAAGGACAAACGTAAGGCCTTATTTACAGAAGAAAAATATTGTCATCCCAGATTAACAAAAACAAGTTAAAACTGGTTTAGATAAGGGGTTTCTGCCATTTTAAGAGAAACTTAAATTATCATCTGTTTAAATAATTTAATTTACATTGATAACTTGCTGTATTAAGATAAATAGATTTATGTAATTGTTAAATTGATCATAAATATATTCATGGGACTTGCTTCCACTGGTGGAACAACAAAAGGTAATCACACATTCTACTGCCTTTATCTTAACTCACATATTTTCTTTTTTGATAGACAAGTAACAGTAATGGCAAGAGAGCCACTTTTCACATTTCACTAAAAAAAATAAAATAAATCTTTTTTGTTGTTTCAAGCAGCTTGCTCTAGTGCAAAGTTATTCATATTACTGGAATGAGACAAACAAGTTTCTTTGCTTCGCAGTTTTACCCTTCTCTCATGTACAGGATGGAAGTATGAAGTATGCTCTTGATGTATGACTGCAACTTGAACAATACTGTTCATTTTATAAAAGCTCTGTAAATTAGCCATCGCAATATATTTAAGATGCTGCACAGGTTCACACCTCTTCCAACCAGTACATCAACTTTCATTCAGCTATTCAGGATTTATAAAGTGATTGTATTGTTGCATCTAATGCTAAGATAATTTGGGTATGAAGATTTGTTTATACCTAAAACCAGAAGCTTGCTTTTTCCTCTAAAGCTGAGTACATGACAATACAAAGATGAAGCTATACTTACAGTGTCAGGTAAGAACAGATTCCTCTAGCTCGTTCTTTTAGATTTCCTAGATCCAGCCCGTCAACGTTCCAGGTTATCAGTGAGAAGCTGCTGTCATCTTCTTGTTGCCTCGAGTCTGCACTGTTGGCACCAGCACTACTAGTAGTTGCATCTGCTGTGAGATCAATACTAAAGAGAGAGTTTACTTGTTTGTCAACATGCATAATACTATTCTTCCTGCAATGACCTCCCTTATCTTCTAAAGGAAAATGTTTTAGACTCATCACAACTTACAGGTGGACAGCTAAAACTTTCACAACAAATAAGTTAACATGTATTAATCTCAAAATAATTTAAAAGCACAGTAACTAAAACATACAGACCTCAGTCATACAGAGCCTTAGCACACAGGTGAAATAAGTGGTTTTTCCTCCTCCTTATAGACAAGATAACATCCACCATTCTTATTTAAGTTAATCAGACAGCAACCAATGTAATCCAAAGCACCTGAGTAACTCAGCTCTTTCAAAAAAAATGCTAGAGGGAGGCTGTGTATATTAGTTTTTCAAACACTTTGCAGCATATTACAAACAAAGAACTGCAGCCAGGACTTGCTTTTATGTGGCTATCTTTGTAGTACAGCTGAGATTCTTCCAATTGCTGAACCCCCCAGGGAGGCAGATGTGCAAACTCACTGTTACAAATTGATAGTCCTTTTCCTTGGGAATATTCACCCCAAATCTCACCTCAAAACCACAGGCGTTTTCTACCCTGTTGATCTGGTAAAGACTAAAAAACATTGTCAAAGTCGAGTGCCCAGTCTAGTAACTGTTTGGGGACTGTGCTGCTAAAGAGAACCAGACTCTACCTGCTAATGCACGGCTGTAGTGGCTTTGCCTGGGATAGAGTTAAATTTCTTCCTAGCAGCTCATACGGTGCTGCATTTAAGACTTGTGACGAAAACAGTGTTGATAACACAGGGACGTGTGAGCTGCGGTGAGCAGGGCATACACAGCATCAGGGCCTTCTCTGCTTCTCATGCTGCCCCACCTGTCAGTGGGCTGGGGGCGGGCAGGAGGCTGGGAGGGGACACAGCTGGGACAGCTGACCCTAACTGACCAAAGGGACACCCCATACCATATGACACTGTACTCAGCAATAAAAGCTGGGGGAAAAGAAGAGGAAGGAAGAATGTTCAGAGTTACAGCGTTTGTTGTCCTGAGTAACCATTATGCATGATGGAGCTCAACTTTCCTGGAGATGGCTGAGCACCTGCCTGATGATGGGAAGTGGTGAATGAATTCCTTGTCTTGCTTTGCTTGCACACACAGCTTTTGCTTTACCTGTTAAACTGTCTTTATCTCAACCCATGAGTTTTCACACTTCTACCCTTCCAATTCTCCTCCCACCCCACTGGGGAGGAGTAAGTGGCTGAGTGGGGCTGAGCTGCCCACTGGGGTTAAACCACAACACCAATGCAATGTAAATTCCTTGAGTAAAGCGAAAGTCTGTAACAAAATACATTAAATGGTATACCTAAGGCTAGACAAACTGGATTTTGGCAAAGCTGGGATACTACAGTTTTGGTTTTAAACACAGAATTTGTATGCACACATGAACCAAAACAAATCTATTCCCTGATCTTAGTACTGATCTTATACCTGGCACTATCTAAACTGAACAGAAAAAGATGAGCAGACAAAGGAGAGGAAGCTAAAGGACATTTAAGTAGGTAAATAATGTGGTACATCCCTCCAATATTTCCATTATTACTTTTTATATTTCTACTGCAGCCTGAAGGACTATGAGATGAAACATGAAAGTCTGTGTGGTCTGCAGTGATCTTCTCCCAACTGGGATATCTCCAAATAGTCTTTCTCAACACATCCTGCATGCCCCAGACAGACCCACAGTGCAAAGACAGACAGAGGCTGGAAAAGAAATTGGCACTGCCAGTTTGATACAGATACATTCTGACTTAACATGCACTACCTGGAGACCAGGGCTAATGTTCAGTAGGCTTGCACTTTTCATACATACAGTTATATCAAGCAAAAGCAGGTATGCTGTTATCGAATACAGCTTATTCATAACTATAAAGGTCATATGGGTTCTCCTATATAACAGGCAAGTCTGTAATAAATAAACCTACAGGGAAAAAGCTTCCCTCTGGACTGGGAATGGCAGGGATCTGTAAAAGCTCAATTCCACGCACAGCTCAATTGGTACATTTAGCAAGGTGTGCGTGTATGTGTCAATTTTATTTATAGAAATATAAATATGCACACACCTAGCATATGATATACACAGCCAATTTACACATACACAAATGTGTGTGTGTACAGTAAAATCTGCGTATCTGTATTACTACACAAGACAAGACCATTGAAAGAAAATGGCCTCATCTCTTCTCACGATCTGCTCGCCCAGAGGAAGGCTGCTGAAGCATCCACACAGGGGAAGCGCAGCCCACAAGCCTGACAGCCCCTCAAGAGATGCTGGCTGTGCCCCTCGAAGGGGGCAGCCCTGGGAAACAAGAACCGCTGTGGAAACCCCACTGTGAGGAACAGAAGCCGCCTGCCTCGCCACCCCCCAGCAGAGGTGTGAAGCCAACGGGGGGGACGCTACCACCCGGGAGGGGCTCTCCCCGGCTGCGGGGACCCTGCACCTTTCCGCGGAGGGAACCTGCCCGATACGGGGAGGCACCGCTCCCCTCGCCACCCTCCCCTCCTCCCCTGAGGTCACCTACCAGCTCCCGGGGCCTGCGCAGGCCGGTGGCATCTCGCCTGCTGCCTCTTCCTTCTCCAGCGGCGCCTCGAAATAGGCGTTCAGTGCCCTCTGAAACACAGGGGCAGACGGCAGGGAAAGGGCTGATGATGATGGCAGGGCAGGGGCAGACGGCAGGGAAAGGGCTGATGATGATGGCAGGGAAGGGGCAGGGGATGATGGGAGGGGAGGGGGGGGTGATGGAGGG
>NW_010320114.1:0-6744 GCF_000700745.2 Antrostomus carolinensis
CCCCGCGGTGGGGACCGGGAAGGACCCCCGCCTCTGCCTGCTCTGTGCCGGCTGGGAACTCTGCTCTGGCCAAAGCTGCCTCAGAGCTTGGATGGTGCCCAGCATAACTGGGCCTTGGTTCAACCGCAGGCTTCCTGGGTTGATGCTGTGACACCGTGCCAGTGAGCGGAGTTATGTGCACGGTGCCTCTGGTGCATTAGCCTGAACAAAGCCTGAGCTTCATTAGCGATCCCATTTCAGCTTTGGCAGTGCTTTGGTGACCCAGGCCACTCTGGACAACGACGGCAGGGGTTGTTCCTTTTTCTAACCTAAAGATGTAAACATAAAGTCACGGTTCAAGCTTTGAGGATGTTCTCTAATGCTTTTGTCCCAAGAGAAACGTGATTTAAAAGCTAACCTATGGGCTCAGGCCTGCAGAAGAGCCCAGGAGCCCTCTCCGAACCTCGCAGCACACCAGCTGCTCGGCAGCCGCCTCCTCTCCCTTCACGCAGCCAACGTGGCGGGGGGGAATAAATCACCTTCTGGCAAGGGACACTTGTATTTGCAGTGCTTATCTGATCCTTCCAGTGAGAATAATTTAGGTTAATCACCAATCTTCATTAATCTCATTGCTGTTGTAAAAATAGCCATTGTGAGAAGTCAGTATCTGCTGGGTAAAAATTCCCTTTTCTGAGCACTTTCCAGTGGGCAGTGCTTCCCACAGTCAGGCATGGAAGAAACATGATCCTTTCCAGTTCTCATTTTCTGAGGGTGTGCAGGGGTGTTAGGCATGAAGCCATCTAGAAAGATACATAACTATGAAATAATGCTTCTGTGTAAATCGAAATTCTGCTGACAGAAAATGTAAGTTAAAATTTGTGTCTAAAATAATCTTGTCTCAGTGGTGAGTATTTCCTTGGAATCCATCAAATCTGTATTTCCACGATGTCTGCATTGCTCCTGTGGAGGCTGGTGACCACGCCAGGGTCTGCCTGGGGATGGGAGCGCTCTTCATGGTGATGGCCTCATGGTTCTCTACAGGTTTCTGTATATGAGTAGTTTTACTCATGCGACTCATACTATTAAAATCAATCACCTACTGCTGGCAAATGTAGAGGCTTTAAAACACAAGGATGTAAAAGAGACACAGTGGCTGCCTGGGACTAAAAGTATGGGAAGGAGAGAAAAATGGGTGTTAGTGTCTCTTTCTGTGGGACAGGAAGGATGCACGTTCCTGACCCCGGGGCTCCTTTACAGAAAAGCAGGTTTATAAGTCTTAGGAGATTGCTGCATTTTTACAGGGGATTTGGAGAATGTATAACTGCCTCCATAGGAGCTTTTTATCATTTATCATCCTACTGATGTCTGGTTTTCCTCTCCACAGGAATTCTGCCTCAAAATGATTGTAAATTACCAGGCAGAAATCTTTGATCACTCACCAATTATATCTCTTCCTTTCAACATGTAAAGCTCTCTATATGAGGTAACTGCAGTAACCTCAGTACAGAGAGTAACATTTAAAATCATCATATGGGGAAGTTGGTTGCCCGTTACTTATTCTTACACTTACTTTATCAAACTTCCCATCATTTGAAAATTATTTAATGGGACAATATAGACTGGAAGAAAATTGTTCTTCAATATTAACATTTTACACTTTTAAACACATTCCCTCTAGAAACTATTGTTGAGTGTTAACATATTCTTAAGTTCTCATCTTTGTAGTAAGCTTAGGACTTTTATTTTTTTAACTCTACGTTATCTTACTGATTCCTTCCCAGAGGGAGGTGTCCCACATACTGAATCCAACAGAGTGGCAGCTGCAGAATTAGACTCTGGTTTCCCCAGTGAAAACATTGTAAAGATTCTCTTGAACGTTGTTCTACTTTTGTTAAACCTACACAGTGATTTTTATCTCTAAAATAAGTTTTCTGACTCTTGCACTCCCAAAGCAGATCTCTAAATCAAACAGTGATTATTAACTATTTATAGTACAGTAACTATTAAAAAGCCGGGGGGCATTAGTGTGGGTACCACTGAGACAGGCAGATCTTGTCACAGAAAACAAGCATTTGGGATAGAAAAAAGCAAACGGTGGCAGGGCAAACGGAGAAAGGTGAGAAGTCCCTTTCCCAAGGCTGCAGCAGATCCAGGGATGGGCCCTGCCGAGCTCTGCAGACCCCTGTGGCTCCCGGGGGGCTGCTGGAGTCGGGCAGGCGAAGGGGAGGAGCGCGGCTGGACTGCCTGCCTTTGCCATCAGAACAACACGGAGGATGAGGTGATGTCCTGGGTGGGAGCTGTGCCTGTCTGCAGTTATGCTGCTATGATGTGGCCTTTGACGCTGCACTTGAAGTGAAATCCACAGTAAAAGTCATGCTGACCAGATCTCCCAGGTCACCGCAGCTCACGCCTGTGCTCGCACTGCCAGGCCATGGCAAGCTTTTCATCTTTTCTTTTTTACCTTAGAAGTGAGTCACAAAAGATTACTGGTAAAAACAGGGTGGAAAGTGGGTTTTCTTCCCTTTGACAGATTGTTTTTATTTATAATCCAGTTAAAGCAGAGCAGCCCACTGACTATATAGCTGGCTATTTGTCCGGGATGCAATGTGCAAGAGCAGGAGCAAGGAAAGAAGTAGAGCAACTTGCACTCTGAGTACATTTACAAGTAGAAACCAACAATAACATACACCCGGGGAATGAACTAAACCAAGGGATAGTTCAGGAGTGATCATTTCTATTCAACTGTAAGTTGTAAGTGTTCACAAAGACACTTGTGTTTTTTCCAGACGACAGCTTGTGCGAGGAGAGCACATCTTCCCATTCAGCCAGCTCCTGGCTCTTCCGCTTTCAGAGCTCCCGGCTCGATCCCTCGGGTTTTATAATTATTAGTTCTGGTGTTACCTTCTGGGGTTGCCTTGATGGAAAACACGAGTGGGTGAGCAAGGAGCCGCAGCTCAGGTGTGCATCTGTGTTGGTACATGTTGTGTAACCCTCCCTCAGAGCATGGCAGAGGTCTTTGTGTACATTAATGACCCGCATGTGTTCCCACCCCGCCAAGGGCTCACTCTTGTTTTACAGATGACAAACCTACAGCACAGAGGAAAGGAGTTCATTTAAATCAAAGGTGTCTGGAGTAATCCAGCACTAACCTTTCATTTCAAACCCATTACTCTTACTCTTCTTCCAGCCCTCCCTGTCACGCTGGCCCTGGGAAGGCCACGCAAGGATGGTGTCTGGGGTGGGTCTGCACTGCCCAGCCCCTGCCTCGCCGCCCTCCCCATCGCCTGTTGCAGGCGGCTGGGCTCCTCGGTCATGGTCACCCAGCAACAGCCTGAGCCCTGCATGAGTGTCCCTGTCCCTGTGTGTCCCTGTCCCTGCGTGTCCCTTTCCCTGCGCGTCCCTTTCCCTTCGTGTCCCTGTCCCTGCGAGTCCCTGTCTCTGTGTGTCCCTGTCCCTGTGTGTCCCTGTCCCTGCGCGTCCCTTTCCCTGCGCGTCCCTTTCCCTTCGTGTCCCTGTCCCTGCGAGTCCCTGTCTCTGTGTGTGCCTGTCCCTGCGGGTCCCTGTCCCTGCGAGTCCCTGTCTCTGTGTGTCCCTGTCCCTGCGTGTCCCTTTCCCTGCGCGTCCCTTTCCCTTTTGGCGGCAAAATAAACGCAAGTTGCTCCCGCAGCCCTGGGACGCTGCAGGCTGAGGAGCACAGCAAGAACAAGAGCCAGCTAAGCAGAAATATTGGCCTACATTTTTTCCTCCTCCTGGTGGAAGGCATGCGAGTTTCTATGGCAACTTGTGTTTCTGTTTCAGGCCTACTGACTCACTTCTGGGGGGGCCGCGCACAGAAAAAAGGTTGTTTTCTTCCCCTGCCAAGTCTAGTGGCTCCTTTTCTGCAGCCCATCGCGCTCTGGTCTGAGCTCCTCCGGTCGGGGTTTGAGGCTGGCATAGCTTTGCACAATCAGCTTAGGGCCGTAAGAAAAGACAGTCAAATGTTACAACATCCTCATCCTCTTGAAAAATCGCTGGCAACAAGTTGAGTTTATCTGCTTTACAGGAGGACACCAGCCTCGCCACAGCACCGGGCTGCACAGGGCTGGCTCTGTGCCGGGGCGGAGCGCGGTGGCTGCCGGCACGCTGCAGTTCACCCGTTCAGGGGAAGGCACAACGTGCTGTGCCTGGGCCGTGGGATGGACCAGAGCATGGACCCGGGTGTGCTGGTGAGCACTGAGGGGACAAAATGAGCAGGGACATGGCTGAGACCCCCAGGCGGGCAGGGGAGTCGGAGCTGGCGAGGGCCCGGCTCCGCAGAAGGAGTGGACACGCGTTCAGAGCCCAGAGCCAGGCAGTGCAGAGCACGGTTGTTCCCAAGTACCTTTGTGGTAATAAGCCTTTTTTTTTTTTCAATCTACTAGTCCATTTTATCTTTTACTGACATGTTAGATCGTCAGCCTGGCTTGAACAGCTGCATCCCAAATGGCTTCCCCCACGCAGACCAGGGTCCCTTGCTAAAATATTTGATTGATGGGTTTGTGGTGGCATCTTGAGCTTCCTGCATCAAAACTTCCATGGGAATGGACCAGCATGCCTTCCATGGTCTCATCTGATTACCCCAGTTTTTCTAACTGGGAAACTTCCATAGGTGCACAAGCTTGATATTTTACCAGAGCCCAGGGATGCTGAGTAACCATTTTTCCTTGAAACAGAGGGGGAGCTTTGCATCCACTTCTCTCAGGCTCTGCTGGAAATTCCAGCTATTATACCCCGGAGAACACTGTGAACACTCGCACGTCCAGCAGTTCTTCTGAAGCTTTTTCTTTTGCCTAATCACAAACATATGGTACACTTTAAGGGAGATTATCTTTACATTGTTTGCGTTAAAATGCAGCCTTCTTCCAGCTTTCCAAGGTCACAGCAGCTATCCAGTGAAATGGCAGAGCAGAAATAAAAACGTTAACGCAGCATGCCCTTGGTCCATCAGTTAATCTTTCTCTACCCTATTTACTCCAGCAAAATAAAAATCCATCCCCACACACTACAAAGTGCTTTGAGATCCTGGGGTGAAAGGTACATCATAAGCCAGAGTATTAATTATTTAAGCCCTGATAGTATGCTGGGTACCGGGAGGAATCCAGATACGTGTGCTGTTACTGTCTGTTTCTGTGGACACTGATGGCAGCGATGCAGCGCTCAGCGAGCCGCCCAGGTCGGAGTCCGCAGACACGGGATATTGCTTCTGCCTCTTTGTGATTCATCCCGCTCAGATTTAGAAATGACAGTGAGGGATGTGAGGGCTCCAGCAGCAACAGTACTTCTACTTCAGGGAGTAAGAACGTTTTAAAAGAGTTATATCAGCATTTTATGTAGAACTCCTTATTAATTACTCTGCGAGAGGGAGGAGGGTCGGGATGGAGCCAGCACTGAGTCACGGTGCGTGCTGCCGCCCCAGCATGGATCCTACAAAATGGTCTGTGTGCCGAACGTGGGGGAGGCAAAGGCTCAGGCCTCTTGTTCCATCTTGCAATTGCAGTTCTTGAGGTTTTGTGGGAAAGCCTAATCTAAAATTGATCGTAAATTGGTTTTCTGGTCGTGACGTTAAGCTGGATTACACAGTGTAAAGCATTGATTTTGAGATTTTAGAATGCTGAATAATTTATGTGCACATAGTCTCCTAAACTAGATGGTGGCAGTTTGATTGCTCTGGCCCTTCTCAGAACAGATCCAGTCATTGTGACTGCTTGAAGATACACTTTTTAGTGTCTGCTTTAAAAAAGGGGGAGTCTTTTCTAACATTATGTTAGGTTATTGAGGTTTTATTTTGCAGTGTCCAATAGTGTCATCCTACTGCAAGCACAAAGCATCATTCTTAGAGCTGCTGTTCCACTTTTGCTACCACTCCATTTTAATGTGGCCATATATTACAATATAGAACTGTTCAGTGCAAGCATGAGTACCTATAGACAGAAAGGGAAAATGGTATTTTTATGAACCATGCAGATATTGATCATGAATCTAAATAAAATCCTTTTTCGGAACTTTTATCAAATCGAATTGGCTTGTGCCATTCAAAAACTTTTATTTTCACACATATTACAGAATACATTTAAAAATAAAATAGCATATTGACACAGGAGTTATTTAACTGGGTGTTTGCGCTGTCGTTGTGCAGAGACCTTGTCTCTGAAGAGCTTAATGTACTCCTGTGTGGGTTTAAGTCAGGGTGATAGGTATGTAATTTCTCTAATAACTTCATTTTATTTTTAATATTCTGCATCTTTCCTGACTGTGGCAAACAGGGCAGAACGTGTTGATTATCCTCTTGCGCTGGGTCAGCTTTGGTTAGATCATCAAAAGCAAGAAGCATCTATTAAGTGTTCTTTTGCTGAGTCCTCAATTTAAATGAACTTGCAGGGAGCAGCAAATATTTTTCCTCTCATTTTCTCTAGACCAGCTTCTGCATCCCTCAGAGGTCACAGCCTCCCCAGAGAGGAGCCTGACGTCTGAGAAACGCTGCTCCGAGTCCCAGCGCCGCTATTCAGCAACACTGTAATCACCTCACCTAAATACACCAGCTTCCATCCATCAAATGATTAAATGATTGACCTTATATATGAAACCCCCTCCGTGATTGTAACCACACAATGCCGCTAGCAAACTGGTCGTTCCTCTGGCCTTTACCAAGACGGAGCATTGTCCTCACACAATAAGTTATTGACACCGTGTCTGAGGCTGACATTTCTAGGGGGGTTATTGACAGTGCCTCTCCATCTGCCAGCACTG
>NW_010320115.1:0-1287 GCF_000700745.2 Antrostomus carolinensis
CATTAAAAAATAAACCTCTCAAACCCTCAGAGGTTTATTCACTCTGTTCATTTGGGGACAGGCAGTATCCAGCTCTGACATGTTCCCTATCTGTCCCCTTCCACCACTGAGCTGTGATCAATCCCGAGGGTCCACATCATCCCAAGGTGCACAGCATCAACACGGGTTCTCCCCAGGATGCCAAGGTGTCACTGCTCATCATCTTGAACCGCCTCCATTGCCAAGGATCTAGGTCGTTGGGTTAAAAATTGAAAGTTTGAATAGTCTTGAAGTATCAAATCTTAAAGCAATTACACTGTCCTAAATCTTTATTGGCTTTAAAGATTAACTTCTTATCTCCAACGAGGCAGCTCCACTTGTTTCTCCTCAGCAGGATTCATAATTTGAATATGGAGACAAAGGAATATTGATCACACTGTATATTACTAAATGGATTTTTTTGCACCATTTTCTTTCCTTTTGCTTTCTTTCTATTTTTCTTCTCCTGTAGACGAACCAGTGAAGGTGAACTGCTGCAGGAGCTGGAGATGGGGTCACCAGGCACTCTTGTCAGGGAGGCTGAGCTGAATGCAAAACTCCATTTCAAGCAAGTCTTGTTCCCTTTGAAGTCAATTAGGCAGCTCCCAAGGACCTTGGTTGAAAGGAGACAGAGGGAGGCAATCAGGGGGAGAAGCAGTTGAGTAAAGGAGCAGTAAAAGCACAGAGCACTTCCCTCAAATGCTGCTGACCCACCAGGTAAGAGTGTCTGTGAAGGAAGGCAGGGTCTCAACACCTGATTTTACACCAGCCCTCCATCCCCACCCAGCAGAGCGTGGCAGGGACACGCAGCTGAAGCCACCCTGGCCACAGGACCCTGACACGGTGGGATGGCTGTGACACAGCATATGGTGGGATTGTATTCAGCCATGGGTTGGGACCCAGTCGTGTCCATTAGGGATGAGACCTGAGCCAGCCCCAGAGGGCACTTGTCCCCATCCCAGGGGGATCCCCCAGCACAATGGATATCCAGAAAGGGAGACCATGAGGAACTCACGGTGGCAGTTGCGTGTCCCAGAGGAGCCCTGGCAGGGATGGAAAGCTGACTGAGAGCAGGCAGTTCCTCAGGATGTGATGGTTTGGGGTTTTTTCCCTTACTTACACACGAGGGAAGAGCACGCTGCCAGCAGAGCCTGCGTCGCCGCGTTTACACACGTCCAAGCTGTCTCAGAGCCCGTCTCTTCTGAATTTCCAAAACCAAGAGGAGAAAATCAGAATCAGCAAATTGAGGAGCAATTGGAGCTGTGCTTG
>NW_010320115.1:1343-6740 GCF_000700745.2 Antrostomus carolinensis
TGATAAATCTCCTCCAACACCAGTAAATAACCAGACTTCGCTCTTCACTCAGAGGAGAGAGCATCCCCCCTCCAAACACCTGCGATAAGACACTTGCAATTACTGCTTTGTCTCCTGGAAACTAGTAAATAATTCAAACAACCTCTCCCCGCCCCCACCCCCCTTTTTTTTTTTTGCTTTTGTTTTTTCATTTTAATTAATCCACATAGAATTTTGTACTCCAAACACAATCACAGCAGCACAGGAACAGCAGGTAGAGAATCTCATTACCCAGCTTACCAGCCAGATCCGAGAGCCATTATTAATAGAGACTTCACTGCGTGAGGAACTAATAAAACTCGATGGCGAGGGGGAAGGGAAATGCTTCCTCTGGAGCACATCGCCCTCTCCACCTCCACCTTGTCCCCAGGATGTCCGATGGTTAGAGATGCTGGGGGGCTGCCCATGCTTTAGGGACAGCCAGCATCCTGCCTCCTGCAGTGCCTGGTCGCTTGGCCCTGCAGCCAAGTGCCACCTTCAGAGTTCGTGGTGCAGGTGGAGCTGCTGGGTTCAAAGCAAGATGAGGAGATCTGGAAAGCTGCCTCAGCACATGCAGGTCCTTGCACAGAGTCTTGCCCAGCCACCGGCAGGAGCCAAAGCCCAGCCCTATTAACACCTCTAATTAGAGCTGCTTCTTGATGTACCGCTGTTTGTCTAAGAGCAGCTGCTGAAGGCAGAGAAGCCATTGAGCAGGAGTGAGTCGCAGCTCACACATGTTCTCATGGTGCTACACTCATCCTTCCTTTCTCTCTCACTACACCAGTTACACCAGTAGCAGCCACATCCTCAGACCACTGCCTCAGCACCAGGAATTGCTCTCGCCTGGGGGTGGTATTACAGAGATGCAAACACCCAGGCACTCCCAGGTAACCTGTGCTGGGAGGAGAGAGCAGGATCGTGTTCTCCAGCACCCCAGCTGCGGGGGGAGACCCCCGTGCCCAGCAGCTTTTGAGGGTTTCGGAAGAAATTCTTTCTTGTGAGGGTGGTGAGACACTGGAACAGGTTGCCCAAGGAAGCTGTGGCTGCTCCTCCCTGGAAGTGTTCAAGGCCAGGCTGGATGAGGCTTTGAGCAACCTGGTCTAGTGGAAGGTGTCCCTGCTGATGGCAGGGGGGTTGGAACTGGATGAGCTTTAAGGTCCCTTACAACCCAAACCAGCCTGGGATTGTATGTGTAGATCCTGCCCCCACACTCATGCCCACAACCCCCCTGTGTTCATGGCTCTCCTGCAGCAAGCACCCAGCCGACCATCCATCTCTGGGTGCTGGGTCTGTTCTCTACAGGGAAGGTGTTTCTGTAAGCACCCAGAAGAGAACACCTCCTCCTTGGAGCACTCACTGCACCCGTGGCTTTTTTCCTGACACAAGGCATTCCCGATGGGGCAGCTCTGGACACTGGCAGGCACAGGAGGGACACCTCTCTCCCGAGGGATGCTGCACACACGGCACGCTCGTGTAACACCTGCCAGAGAGGAAAACACCAATATTACCTGGAGCTGCTGGCACAGAGACAGGGCACGGCCAGGGCTGGCTGGCAGCATGTACTTGGTCGGCTCTTTCTTTCCTGTCTGGTTTTTCTTCTTGTTCCCCCAGACCTGGGGCTGAGAAGCACCATGTTGGATGTGCAGGCTGCTGCGCTGCCAGGCAGGGAGCTGCAACTCACTCCTGCTCGATGGCTTCTCTGCCTTCAGCAGCTGCACTTAGACAAACAGCAGTACCTAGAGAAGCAGCTCTAATTAGAGGTGTTAATAGGGCTGGGAGCTGGGGGAAAGTGCATCAAGGCAGGAGGGAGAACAGTTTGCAATATAAGGAGAGCGACTGGAGGAGCTGGGAGACCTGGGATGCCCAAGACCTTCCCTTTCTGCTGCACACCCAGCAGGTGGGACAATCAGACTCCAGGAGCCCACATGAAATTGCCACGGAAATATCCCCTGTGCTGATTATCTTGAATAACTTATGCAGATGTTATCATGCATTCATATTTTATGGAAGTCTTGCAAAGCCATGATCATGGTTATTCATAACCATTTGCTTCATTTCTCCATCAGTGTTGGGTGTGGGGATGAAGTTGATGTGCAGGTCACGCCTCAAGGACCTCAGCTCCCCACAACACTGGGGATAGGGCACAGAGCAGCACCAGTGCAGCCACATCCCCTGGGCACCAGCACAGGCTGGGTTTGACCTCTCCATCCCAGCATCCCTCCCCACAGTACCTCCAGGGGACGGGCACTCCAGGGCAGAGAGGACAGGAGACACTGATAGTCATGGACAGTGCAGCAAGCACAGCTCCCACCACGTCCCCACTCCAGCACCCATCACCTCACAGCCCTCCCTGGCCCAGGAAAGGTACAGCACCAGGAAATTAGGAAGAAGCCTGGGAACAACCTGGGAAAGGAGCAGGAGACTCCAGGCATGAACCTGGAGACTGACCCAGATCTGGAGCTCCTGCGGGAGCTGACATCAAGCTCACTTAGAGCATGAGTGACCTATGAGGAGAGCTACTCCCCAGAGCAGCTGCCAGCAGTAAGGCTGTAGCACCAGCATCAGCTTCACCAGGGAGGGGTCACAAACACCACAGGGTGATTTATGGGGCAAAACCCACTGTTTTAGCACAGACTGTGCTGCATGGGGTGACCGTCAGGGCTGGCTGGGGCAGGACCCACAGGATCCCTGGGTGATGAGCCATGGGGGGTGGCAGTGCTTAGGGATGGGGACATCCCCACCTGAATCCTGGAATTACCTAGGACAGATTTTTATACTGAATAATGAGAATTTCAAATGAAATAGGAATAGAGAATGAAGAAAAGTAGGAAGTGGTAGCAGGTCCCCAATATGTGGCTGGTGGGAAAAGTGTGATGTGGTTGGAACAGACCAAAACGTGCCCACGTGGCTCTACACCTGGTGCACAATGCCAACAAGTCGAGAAACAGGAGGCACAGTGACCACATCTCAGCTCCAAGCCTACAAACAAGCCTTTTTTTTTTTTTCTTTTTTATCTTTTCTAGAGAAACAGCTTCTGTAGTTCTTGTCTGGAGCAGCCAATCAAACCCAGAGTTGTATCCAACTGTGAGGGGAAAAATAAAAATCCAGGCCTATTAAAAATGATGAAAGACACTTTGACAATGTCCTTTTTAATGTAATTAAAATCCTATTTCAAGGCATGCCAAATGTTTACTAATTAAACAAACACTTCATTCTGTAGCCGTAATGAAAAAAGTAATTGTGATACTTTTAGCAAACCCCAGGTTTTTAAAGAAATAATTACTTTATAGAAAATGAGTTACTAAATTAAACCATTCTTTACCTGCTGTTATTTTTGCTCATTTTGTGCAAGTTGAATCCTGAAATTACCTGGGATAGATTTTTATTCTGAATAATGAGAATTTCAAATGAAATAGGAATAGAGAATGAAGAAAAGTAGGAAGTGGTAGCAGGTCCCCAAAGCTTTATATGTGGCTGGTGGGAAAAGCATGATGTGGTTGGAACAGACCAAAATGTGCCCACGTGGCTCTACACCTGGTGCACTGATGACAGATCTCCAGCAAATGGTCCCACTACTACTCCATCACTACCACCAAGACACATGAGGGCCACCAATGGAGGCAAAGCCTCTGCAGGTTGGACACAAGAATCACAAGAGTCACAGAATGGTTTGGGTTGGAAGGGACCTTTAAAGGTCATTTAGCCCAACCTCTCTGCAGTGAGCAGAGACATCTTCAACTAAATCCGCCCCCCGAGCAAGACTGTCATGCTGTTGTTCATGGAGTCAGCCACAGACCAAACTGATCACCTGAGAAAGAGAGAGGTGGTGGAGCTTCCATCCTTGGAGATGTCCAAAAGCCAATTGGACATAGTCCCAGGCAACCTGCTGTGGGTGGCCCTGCTTAAGCAGGTGGTTAGTCCAGATGACCTCCAGACGTCCTTTTCCAGCCTCAGGCAGTCTGGGATTCTGTGATAGAATCATAGAATAGTTTGGGTTGGAAGGGACCTTAATGCCCATCCAGTTCCCCCCCCCCTGCCATCAGCAGGGACACCTTCCACTAGACCAGGTTGCTCAAAGCCTCATCCAACCTGGCCTTCAACACTTCCAAGGAGGAGCAGCCACAACTTCCTTGGGCAACCTGGGACAGTGTCTGACCACCCTCACAGTGAAGAACTTCTTCCTAATATCTCATCTAAACCTCCCCTCTTTCAGCTTAAACCCATTTCCCCTTGTTCTGTCATTAACTGCCCTTATGAAAAGTTCTTCCCAAGGATGACCAAGCTGAGGAGCAGGAGGTCAGGAAAGATGGTCTTGTAGGAAAGGTGACACTGCGCGCTCTACAGCCCTGCCTGCAAATCTCAGCTCTGTGCTCAGATGCCATTGAGAAGCCACATAACATCTCTGCCCCCTACCTGCAAGATAGGGTCCTCAACTGGTTTATCTGAGGCTGGACTATCCCTTTGGTGAGCATCTACAGAGACCAAACATGCTGGAGCCACACACCCAGAGCTCCCCAGACACTGCCAGGCTGACGGCTCTCCCTGCCAAACAGCTCGGAGCTCAAACACAGAGGGAGAGGGAAAGGAAACCAAGCACTCCCACCCATGTCATTAATAAATACCCAACATCAGAGTTTCTCTTTGTCTCCTCCTTCTGCAGACACTCTCAAAAGCAATCCTGGCCAAGAGAGAGCTTTTATTTCCAGAGCACACAGCACTCAATTGAACATGGTTCTATAAACCACCCAGTGCTGGTTTTTCAGCCAAGGTGCATGTGCTTGCTTCAGCCCATCACCTTTACCTGGTTCTTTCCAGGAGGAGACGCAGACTTTGAACACAAGCCCACTCATCTGAGGTGACACTCAGCTGAACAGAGAGGCAGCGAAGGCGCAGCGGTGACTGAGCATCTGTGCTCAGTGGATGGCTGGCTCCCAGTGGCAAGGACCTTTGATAGCAGATGGACAGTCTGATGGCATCTGCTGATAATGGATTAGGAGGCTTATCTCTGATCTCCACTTTCTCCTGGTTAGCTGCTTTCTGGAGGGGCTCTGCAGGGACATGTTACAAGAGATGTATTAACAAGAGGAACTGCAATGCCAGGAAAAGCTACTTCTGCAAAATGTACTTTCCCTCTCGCACGTGCACAGGCTTAAACCTTCTCCCTGTTTGAATGCACTCAACATCTTTCCTCCTTGGGGCACTCAAGCAGATCTGCTCCTTCCCTTGCAGTGGGTTGGCAGAGGTTCATCAATGTGATGGGAAGTCGCTGCCGTTCTTACCCAGCCATCCAACAGCAACCAAAATGTCTTTGTTTGCCAACAAGGGCAAATATAAGCACCTTAAAAGTTAGGCACTGTGAGGAACTGCACTGTGGACTTG